>NW_020230144.1:0-237109 GCF_003227715.2 Harpegnathos saltator | reverse complement strand
TACAGGCAAGAAGTGACAAAATCAGGCCGATGTATGATAGAATTTCGAGAAGGCTTACCGCGCACAGATGATTATTCAAACGACCCGCTTGTCGCGAAATTGGTGATAATAGACGATCTCATGAGGGAATTGTCATCGTACGAAATAATTGTCGATCTGTTCACGAATGGGAGTCATCACAAAAACCTTAGTGTTATACTCATTTCGCAAAATCTATTTCATCAAGGACGAGGGCAACGAGATATTTCTCTCAATACGAATTACATCGTGGTGTTCAAAAACCCCCGCGATCGTGCTCAGATACGCCACTTGGCCAGACAAGTATGTCCGGAAGATTCAAAGTTTTTGGAAGAAGCTTACTATGACGCTACATCGTTTCCACATGGATATCTGTTGCTCAATCTGAAACAATCTACTCCGGATGAGTATCGGTTTCGTACATGTATCCTCCTTACCGATACTACATACTATGTTTACGTTCAACGAGGATCCACCAGAAGTTACATATAAAACCGTGCATATGCTTATTCTGCGACAGTCTTGTCGTCGCAATGACAATGGCTGGTGGAAGCAGAACGGATGCGAAAAAGAACGATAAACAGCAAGCTTGGCAAAACGATCCATCGGTGCGAAAATATCTCTCTTCTGAAGGCGTTGTGCTATTTGACGGAGAAACAACGCGCTGCCTTTCTGCGAGAAGCTGACCGTGATTTCATTAGATATATTTGCGAGTGCGCCTTCAACACGCTCAAAGGTAACGTACCGCTCGGCAGAAGGGAAAAAAATCGTCTATCACGTTACAAAGCAACGCTACGTCATATCGCTAATAACCGTGCTGATTGGAGAAGCAAACGGAAAGTGATAGTGCAGCGTGGAGGATTTCTACCTTATCTGATTGGTCCTATACTCGCAGCTATATTATCCAAAATTATCGATAATTAAGACTGTGCGCACTTGAACCATGGAAAGAGCCAAGAAGATGGTACTGATTTCTACGGATAATCTTGAGAGATTGTAGCAGCAGGCTCATACATCACCGACCTCGGTATCGTCGTCGTCGTTGGCGTCTTCCTCGACTGCGATTCCCTCTGTTTTGACAGATAATCCCACAACTGGGTTGAACATAGCATCGATAGAGAATGAAAATACGGTGCGTACTCCGGGTTCCGTCCTGTCGCGTCTCGACGCAGAGATGCATAGAATTCTCAACTTTCCAGTCCTCGGAGGAGCACGGGAAAAATGAAGGTTGTATAGAGAGGGGCTTCAGCGATATCTGTACTTTTTTCGAGAGCGGAAAAAATACCGATACGCGGAAAAAAAGAAGAGAAACCCGATGCTGATGGTGCGGTCGACGATGATGAAAACGTCGGGGAAGGGGAAAATACCCCTCGCGAAGATGACGAATACGCTGACGGAAACGCGGTAGAAGAAAACGCAGGTATAGATGCAAATGAAGATATTCCCAATATAGAGACCGGAGCACATAGAACGTTAAACGTTTCTCAACACGCACGAGCCGATACACGTAGTCGTCACTACCGCACCAACGAACAGAAAAGTGTCGGAAGAATATTGAATAAAGTGCCAAAGAGTTACCGAGCTAAAGCGCGCAAGCTGCTGGCACATTTGTGTGATGCGGCGGTACCCGGACGATTAAGCTGGGACAGACAAGGAGTCATGACAATAGATGATAGAATTCTGAGAGGATCGAATATCACCGACCTCTTAAACGATGCGGCTCGTGAACGAAAAACCAGCAGAGCAGTAGCGAGAGTACAATTTGCACGCCCTTTGCGTGAAGTGGGTACTCCTCCGGAATTTGTAGGAAATCGAGAATTACTGAAAGAAGTCATGGACGAAAGTGATCTTTCCGCGAGATTGAGAGAAACTCTTCCGAAAGGTAGCAGCACTCCGCTCCCATCACCTAACGAGCAGCTTTGGTCTAAACGTAAGATTGCCCAGACGTCGCTTGAGGAAAAAGATCACGAGGATGGACGGGCTCTGTTTGTAACAATGAGAATAGAAATAAAACGCGAATGAGCGGAGACACTTCTAAACCCACTTGGACACTTGGAACCCGTTAGAATTGAGTATAGCTTCTTCGCCGACTAACAGCTATGCACATCGACTTCCACCAGCGAAAGGACGAGCGTGCAAACGTACTATCGGAGACACGTCCCTCGCTGAAGAACGCGACAGAGCGTGTACACGTGATATTTATAACTTCCGATCAATATAGGCGTAAAACACGAGTGAACGATAACGCTTCTAAATCAGCGGGTAAAAGACGTTTGATCAATTGGAACACACTGGAATGACTGACCTCGCAAAATTCTACTACGATCCTGCACACTATGCGGGATACTCTACGATAAAAAATCTTTCGCGAGCAGCAAGACTTGGCTCCACGCGTGAAGAGATTATTCGTTGGCTTCAGGCGCAGGATGCATACACACTTCATTGACCGGCGCGGCATAAATTTCCACGTTTGCATTACAACGTCACGAATATCGACGATCTGTGGGAGGCTGATTTGGTTGAACTCGCTATTCTCCGAAATTACAATGAGGGCTATTGTTACTTGTTGACAATCATCGATGTGCTTAGCAAATTTGTCTGGGTAGAACCAATACGAAGTAAGACTTCGGACAGTGTGACGGAAGCTTTTCGTCGCGTGCTCTCAAGAAGCAAAGGGCGAGTACCGGTGTGGTTGCAGAGTGACAAGGGTAAAGAATTCATCGGGCAAACATTTCAAAAATTTCTGAAGGAAAAGAACATAAGTTTTCGCACAGTACGAAATCCTGATGTCAAAGCAGCGGTGATCGAACGCTTCAACAGAACGCTCAAAGAACGTTTGTGACATTATTTTACACACAAAAATACACATCGATACATAGATGTTTTGCAGGGCATCGTGCACGCTTACAATCACACACGACATTCAACCATTAAAATGGAACCGGCAAGCGTCACGTTGGAAAATGCGCGCATCGCTCGTGAACATATGCAACAGCGATACCATCATCTCGATAAACTCGATCGAAGAAATCATAGTCGAGGAGCTAAATACAAAGTGGGCACACTAGTGCGTGTCAGTAGAGCGAAAGGAGTCTTTGAGAAAGGATATGAGGCGAACTGGACGGAAGAAATATTTCGTATTTACCGTATTCTCGAATGGCGAAATCCCCGTGTGTACGAATTGAGTAATCTGTCAGGTGAAGTGATCGATGGGATATTTTACGAGCAGGAACTAGCCGGGGTAAACAAAAACTTACAAGAAGAAGAATTTATCGTGAATAAGGTGATACGACGCCGAGGACGAGGAGCTAATAAAGAATATTTTGTCAGCTGGCGGGGTTACCCTTCTAAATTCAATTCCTGGATAGCTGCTTCGAATATAAAGCTGCTTCCAAACCATGATAGGGGAAAACCAGTTTCTCATGATACTGAGCAATAGTAGCATGCGACACTATCCCGAAAATACAACTACTTCATTTATTACGGAATTGCCTCAAGAAGTGAAGCTGACTGGCTTATGGGAAGTTGCGCTTACCGAAATTCAATTCCCCTTTAGTTTTTTACACGTGCGCCCCGAAGAAGATACAGAACTCGTATTCATTTCATTGCCGCGTGAAAATATTAATACCAAAAACGCCAAATCAGTCATCATAAAAGGCGACGACCATCTACCCAAATTCGGGCTTACCCACATAACCTCCGGTGTTTACACCACGGTGAGCGAACTGTTACAGTCTTTAAACAACGCTAGCTCATTACTCAAAACGCACATTGCCTGGCGCCAGGATCCTCATCGGGATGGTAAAATAGAGGTGTACTGCACATGTGATATTAAAGAATGCAGTAGTCTTCATTTCGTAAAGTTTTCCGACAAAGTGGCTCGTATGCTCGGCTTCGATATGTATAGACCGAACGAGGAATTCATTCATCTCGACTTGCCGAAAATTATGCAAGGGCATATAGCGTACCATCCCAATACTGATCGTAATGCAAATCCCCAGAAAGTTGGAAAAGGAAGGTTTTACTCTTTTATCACGTTGAAACGTGAACTTATGTCCGACGAACTAGCTAGTACGGTGCGGCGTATACCCGATAAACTCTTTGTTTATTGCGACATTTGTGAGTCCTATATAACGGGAGACGTGTATTCTCTTCTTCTCCGTGTAGTCCCCGTCGAATACATCGGTGGCGAATATGTCTACGGTCGTAACATGGTGAAGCATTTTTCACTGCCGAATTATATTCCATTGCGATTAACATGTTTCCGCACGATCGAAATAGATATAAGAGATCAGGTTGGCGAAAGAATACCATTTGAATTTGGGACGTTGACAGTTACATTACAATTTAGGCGACGTGATTAGCACGGTATGACACATTATTTAGAGTATTACGAAGCAGAATCCGGGAGAAGTTGCAGCGGTGGAATTCCACGAGTTTTTGTAGGATCGCAGTATCAGTGCGGCCATGGTATCGATAGTTTTCTCGGTGGTCTGTTCAGGCATGTGTTACCTTATCTGGCCAGTGGTGCGCGTGTCGTTGGAAATGAAGCTCTACGCGCAGGGATTAATATACTCGATGATGTGGAGAATAACACGCCGTTGAAAGCAGCTGTTAAAATACGCCTCAAGGAATCGAGCTCAAATCTCAAAAGAAGAGCGGAAGAACACATTAACAAACTGATGGAGGGGTCTAACCTAAGGGTCTGGATATAAAACTCCTGCGAACATCGGAAAAGCACAGTTTCCTTTCGTCACGCTAAGCGGATACAACGGCAAATCATCTGCACCCAAACGTCTAGTTAACGCTTCTAAATCAAATAAGAGGAAAGCGACTCGAAGAAACATACAGGGGAAAAAACGGGGTAAGAAGCTAACGAAGAAGCCGGTGAAGAAGCGTTCAGTGAAGAAAAGCGGGAGAGGCCTTGCTAAACGTCAAAGAGTTATCAAGAAGCGTACCGTGTCAGACATTTTTTCCTAAACATCAACAACAGACGCGTGCTTTTGAAGCATGTCCTTTCTTCATACGCATTCCAGTGAATGTTTAAAGAGTGAACTCGATCTATTCACCTTGCCGCCTACACAAACCAGCATTGAGAGTTCACAATGGATTCACTACAAACCCGTGTCTTCTCTCACGGACGACGCGCCCATCGAATTCGTCGTACCTGGGCATGGAGAAGAATACATAGATCTTGTTCACACCATGCTGTTGCTACGCATACGAGTAGAAACGAAAACCGGAGCAGGAGCCGCAGGCGCAAAAGTAGGCTCAGTAAACCATATACTGCATTCGATGTTCAATCAAATCGACGTATATTTCAACCAAAAGCTCGTGTCTCCTCCAAACAATGCTTACGCTTACCGCGCTTACATAGAGGCGTTATTAAATTATGCTTCACCAGTAAAAACCTCCCACCTGGCTTCGTGCCTGTGGTACAACGATACGGCGGGGAACATGGACGCTCTACCGGGAGCGACACCATGCAATCACGGACTCGACAAGCGAGCCGCTTTTGTACAAGGAGGACGAACACTGGATCTCATAGGTCATCTTCACTGCGACGTCTTCAATCAAGATAAATTCTTGATCAATGGTGTCGAAGTACGTATGAGGCTTGTTCGTTCGAAAGATTCCTTCTGTCTTATGGAAGGAAATACTATGTCACGGATAAGCGTTTTAGATGCTACACTACTCATCAGAAGAGCTAGAATAAATCCAGGCATATTACTCGCTCATACACAAATGTTGACCAGGACTACTGCTAAATACCCGCTCACGAGAGTCGAAATTAAATCATTCACGATTCATAGCGGCGTCGCGTCGTAGGAGAAACACTGGACAACGTCATTCTTGGACAAATACCGAAGCGTATAATTGTCGGTTTTGTCGATAACAAAGCATTTAACGGCGCCCGCCATTTAAATCCGTTCAATTTCCAGCATTATGGAATAAATTTCTTTTCACTGTATGTCGATGGAACTCAAATCCCTAGCAGGCCGTTACAGCCGAAATTCTCTGGTAACGAGATGCTCTACACCGAGGCGTATCACACCCTTTTCTGGGGAACGGGTATTCACTTTTTGAATGAAACTAATTCTATATCCAGAGAAGATTATCCTACTGGTTATACTCTTTTCGCCTTCGATCTCACTCCTGATTTATCGGCTAATTGCGCAGCTCAATGGAACCTTGTGAAACATGGTAGTTTGCGAATGGAAGTACGATTCGAAAAAGCTCTCACAACAACGATCAACTGCTTAGTTTACGCTGAATTTGAAAGCGTGCTGGAAATAGATTCTTCTCGTCAAGTCATTGTAGATTATAGCGGTTAAAACGAGTCCCCCACTTTTCTTTTCGACGTCATTCCCCTTCCAATGTAAAGATTTTCAACATCAAAGTCCTCCTGAGTAAAAGTTTTGAGAAAAGAGTCTAGTCGCTTTCGAGGCGTGAAAAGTATAGTTTCGGGGGAAGCAGAATTGCGTATACAGAGGGAGCATGGATGTCATTATCGAAGTACAATGTTTCCGCGATAGCAACGATGTCTACGTGCTCAAGGAGGTGGCTATTATCGGTATTAATGAGCCATTCATCGGTCATTGGATCTTAGCTCTAGAGTATTCATTTGCGGGATTGAATGAAAAATCAAGGCGTATAAATAACTGGCTTTCGCGGAATATCATGGTATCGAGTGGTACAACGGGGAAAGTAATCCGAAATATTTTTATCCGCGGTTGCGTGAAATTACGAGTCATATTCGTGACTTCATGACAAAGGGTAAGAAAAAAGCGAGCTACTTGCAAAATTTACTAACCCGAAACGTGTATAATCTGGAGAATATCTCGCCGATGTCCAGTGATCTTTCATCCAGCGAGCGTATAGAAGCTTGCTCATTCCACGCATTTAGAAAACACGGTCGTTATCATTGTGCATTACGCAACGCATACAAATTGAAACACTGGTACATCGAACAAAGCCAAATCAACATCAGGAAATGTGACAACGTCTATGCGACTCAGTGCTTGTCCTCGAAAATTGACGAGGAAAAGAGCGAAAATAGCTATTCCTACAAATCGGGAAGTGAAGAGTCATCGACTGAAGAAGAGGAAAACGAAACAAATACCGAGTTGGAACATTCAGTCGAACCGTCGAGGACTATAATAATCACGTTACCAGAGGTAAAACGAAATTATATAAAATGAATTCGCTCGAAATTCAACATGCTCTGCAACGTCTCAACGCCAGATACACAGGCGTCTATCCAGCCGACAGACTACCGAGGGTGTGGACGAGATCGACGGCAATGGTCGCTAATACGGACAATCACAACCGTCCAGGACTGTACTGGGTCGCATTCTACATCGATCAGAATGGAGCAGCCACGTACTTTGACAGCTACGGAATGGGACTCACGATTTTTCCTGCGTCTTAGAAGAAATTGTGCCACTTACCGATGGAATATCTCTCAGTTACAGGGTCTCTTATCGACGACTTGTGGCCATTATTGTTGTGTTTTTCTTTACTTTATGCGCAGGGGTTATAACCTCAATGCCTTTAAAAATTTGTTTACCAATGATTGCGAACGAAACGATCAACTAATTGTACGAATGTATAAGAAAATCTTTTGTCAATGTAACCGTAAATCACTAGATCATCATCATATCCCTATATACCAGGTTCAATCCTGTATTAGAAAAATGTATAAGAATAAAATGTGAATTTATTCTATAAAAATTTTGTATATTTCTTTCTTTCCGCCTCTTCTCTTTTCCCTGTGATCTCCAATTTGCGGTAACAAGACCTGTTGTAAACTTTTCGAGTTCGAAAACGAATGGACACACACACACACACACACAGGTAAAAATATTGAGATAGACAGAGCGGAGGTATCGTCTTCTAACAATCGCTGAGTAGTTTTTATCTTCGAAATTATCCTTAGCTGCTCGAACATGTGCACGCACGCTCGCACGCCTCAAGAGCTGGGGCTTCAGAGCCACGAATCCGTAGGGCTTAGAATTTTCGAAATTTTTCACGCGTGACGTCAATACTCTACGTATATATACAATATATCTAGTTTTCATCAGAATATAGCAATAACGTAGCGTATAAGACGCTTGACTCAAAAGCCAATGGACTCTTCGAATCCGAGGAGGACCTCTACAGGATTTTTCCAGAGAACACACATGTGGGGATGACCACGCACACACACACACATACACATATACACACACACACGCACGCACATCTCAGCCCGTTATACGACTACGTCGTAAAGACTGTTTCTACCAGAGAGCAGCAGTAGCACGGTGGAAAAACGGTTTGACTTCGAGAGCTAGAGGTCTCCGGTTCGAATCCAGCAGAGGCCCTTACACGGTTTTGAAATTTTGTGACGTCGATACTTTCCATATATAGACGATATAGCTAGTTTCCATCAGGGTATAGCGGTAGCGTAGTGGTAAGACGCGTGACTCAAGAGCCAGAGGTCCCCCAGGTTCGAATCCAGCAAGGCCTATACAGAATTTTTCCAAAACCTGTGACGTCGATACTTTCCGTATGTAGGCTAATATAACTAGTTTCCATCAGGGTATAGTAGTAGTAGCGTAGTGCTAAGACGGCGTGACTCAAGAGCCCAGAGGTCCCAGGTTCGAATCTAGCAGAGGACCTTTTACAGAGCTTTTCCAAAACCTCTGACGTCGATACTTTCCGTATGTAAGCTATATAACAAGTTTCCATTAGGGTATAGCAGTAGCGTAGTAGTAAGACGCGTGACTCAAGAGCCAGAGAGGTTCCAGGTTCTCGAATCCAGCAGAACTCCACAGAGTTTTTCCGCAAATGCAACATGCAAATTAAGTAGTTGATCAAGAGCCAGAATTGCCAACTCCTCTAATAATGTCGGCCATAATTTGCTTATTTCAAAAGTCGCTTAGTTTTTGCCTGTGGGGAGGTATGGCCCGTCAAAACATTCCCTCTCCACTCGACCCGCCGGCGCTGCTAAACCACGCCTATCGGCGCCGGCGGGTCGAGTGGAGGGGGAATGTTTTGACGGGCCATACCTTCCCACATACTACTTAAATGCTTTAGTGTCCTAGATAAAAAATGCAGCATAATTTCCCAGGCTAGTATATATTGTGTATCTAAAATACATGCGGTGCGGCGTTACTTTCTTGCCGTCGTCAAATTGCCGTTGGTCCGCGCGTCACGGTCTCTCACCAAAAGAAAACCGATGTTGGGCGCCAGGTGCAGCGAGCTGCACCATTCATCAACGCGAATGCTCTAAATCAGAGCTGGCCACAATCTGCACATTTCGGGCGAAATTCGTTGCCCTTCGCCGCGCGCGCTTGCCCACCGCCACTCGCTGACTCCGCCTTATCAAATGTTTATGTGCTTACTGCGGCCGCCCTCCGCTCTCTACGCGCTCGTTGGTTCATATGTTTTAATTAATAACTCGATAACTATTGGCAATTTGACATTATGGTACATGACTTTTCTTCTCGGCTACACCCAATCTATCTCCAACTTTCGTCTGCACGATCAGCTATCAAACACCCTGTATATATACAGGGTGTCCGGAATGTGATCATTAATATTTTGTGTACTGGTAGACTGGGTGTAGCCGAGAAGAAAAGTCATGTAACATAATGTCAAATTGGCAATAGTTATCGAGTTATTAATTGGAACATGTGAGCCAATGAGCGCGTAGAGAGCGCTGGGCGGCTGCCTCTTGTCGCTTGCGATCGCTCGCTCTACGTCGCGCGCGCACGCCTCTTGTCGCTTACGGTTGCCTCTCGCCGCGCGAGGTAAGCCATTTTCTTATTCACAGAGCCTGTCCTGTCGCTTTCTCGTACGCTCATTCGTTCACACATTTTAATCAATTACGGAATAAATATTAAAAAAATTGTAAAACGGGACTTTTTTAATTGTTTTAACGAGTTCTACCAGTACACAAAATACACAGCCACACAAAAAAAAAAATGTCTTGATCTGGGGACGAGACATGTGTATTCCTATGTATTTTGACGCGCTGAAACCAAATCCGCTATCAGAAATGGCCCAACGGATCTTGGTTCAACCCTAACCTCAAAAAACACCTAAAAATCACAGAAATATGCGATAAAATTGTGATATACTGCCTGACAGGCAAATTTTCACCTAAAAACCAATGTCTGCAGAGCCTTAACCTTACAATTAACCTGACCTAACCTAACCTAACTTAACCTAGCCTAATCTAATCTAACCTCACCTCACGTAACCCAACCGAACCGATTATACTCTACTGCCGGGCAAGCCAATTTTGACACGAAACCATTGTCTGCGAAGCCTTAACCTACAAAAAATCTAACCTAACCTAACCTTTCTCGGTTGAAGTTGACATGACCGTCCATATGGTCAGCACATTCCTGTACGTTTTCGGGGTATTCGAGTTCAATTTTACGGTTTTGTGAAACTTACTTGTATCCCCAACTTCATGACCATTGAATCTTACTTTAAAAAATACCTCTGATTTCTCAAAATTGCTCATTTTGCAATTAAAAGGACATGTGCTCAAAATATGTATATATATGAGCATGACATATCAAATGTTTCTCGCGTCGCAGTTTATGAACTCGGGGTCACAATTTATATTCTTTTTCATGTTCAAATGAAATCTAACTTGTCATTCATATCAAATTAATTAACAAATTGTCTTCAATCTATTTTATTTCTACTATACCGTGTTCTTTTTTCTTCGAAGGATTTATGCAAAAAGTTTCGCTTACGTTTTTTCCCTTTTACATTCGTTTCTCTTTTCAGCATCCAGCAAAAATTTTTGCTGGATGCTGAAACAGGACAATGGTTAATTGTAAGGTTAAGGCTCCGCAGACATTGGTTTTTAGGTGAAAAATTTGCCTGTCAGGCAGTATATCACAATTTTCTCGCATATTTCTGTGATTTTTAGGTGTTTTTGGAGGTTAGGATTGAACCAAGACCCGTTGGGCCAATTTTGATAGCGGATTTGAATTCAGCGCGTCAAAATACATAGGAATACACATGCCTCGTCCCCAGATCAAGACACTTTTTTTTTGTGTGGCTTTATTGATATTAATGATCACATTCCGGACACCCTGTATATATCAGGTGTAGTAAAAAGAAATCCATTATTTTTGCATGTAATTGAAGGCTTTAATTACCATAGTTAGAATGGTCCGATTTAGGTCAAATATGCGCCATTTTATTCGATAACTTGTTGCCATTTTGAAGGTAATTTCATTATGCCTCTCTCATAGAAGCCCTCGTCCCTATTGGCAAAAAATTGAGACAGTCGATTTTCACAAGCCTCTCTTGAAGCGAATTTTTCACCAGTAAAATTGTTCGCCATGGACAGGAACAGATGGTAATCACTTGGTGCCAGGTCCGGACTATAAGGTGGATGCATAAGAACCTCCCAACCAAGCTCCCGGAGCTTCTGGCGAGTCACTATCGATGTGTGTGGCCTGGCGTTGTCCTGAAGGAACACAATTCCTCTCCTATTGGCCAAAGCTGGCCGCTTCTGGGCGATTGCTTCCTTCAGACGGTCCAATTGTTGACAGTACAGTTCCGAATTAAGAGTTTTGCCGTAGGGGAGCAGCTCATAGTAGATCATTCCCTGCCAATCCCATCAAACACACAGCAAAAACTTCCTGGCCGTCAATCCTGGCTTGGCCACCGTTTCCGCCGGCTCACCGCGATTCGACCACGACCGTTTTCGCTTGACGTTGTCGTAAGTGATCCACTTTTCATCACCAATGACCAACCGCTTCAGAAATGGGTCGATTTTGTTGCGATTCAGCAGCGATTCGCAGATGGAAATTCGGTCCATGAGGTTTTTTTTCGTTAACTCGTGCGGCACCCATACATCGAGCTTCTTTTTGTATCCAGCCTTATTCATATGGTTCCAAACGGTTTTTTGTGCAATCTTTAGCTCTTGGGCAATCGAAACAGTGCTTACATGACAGTCGGACTTGACAATGTCCATGATTTTATCGATATTTTCGACAATTGGCCTTCCAGTGCGTGGTGCATCTTTGACATCGAAATTACCGGAACGGAATCGACAAAACCAAAATTGCGCGTGATTGGCTGTTACAGTATCAGGACCATAAACACTATTCACATTTTCAGCCGCCTAGCTTACGTTTTCGCCTTTATCGAAGAAAAACTGTAAAATATAGCGTATTTTCTCTTTGCTAGTATCCATCTTTGACGCGCGCTCAAACAAAACTGAGTTAACTCATCACAAAACTGTCAGAAAAGTTTTTAGTACGAAATCTCATCTTTCTAACGCCATCTAGTGGAACCCGATCGGACTTATACAACGCGAGATACAGATAACTAAAGCCATCTATTGGAAAAATAATAGATTTCTTTTTACTACACCTGATATATATATATATTGTGACGTGGCAGCCGGAAAGGCGCCCGTCACAGGCCGACCTTTCGGCCCTTAGGCGAGACTCTCGGGGGGGGGTGTCGCCTTGCGCTCTCCCCCGTAATAATTAGCGTTAGTAGTCGGAGCGCGCAGGTGGAACGGTCCCGCGTCCCCGTGCTCTGTGCCCCTGGACCTCCTGCGCCGCACATCAGGAGAGGAGGGATCGGTGGAGGAAGGAAGAGGATGACACCCCCTCGGCAAGACCGCCACCCCAGGTGAATGCACTCCTTTAATAATGCTAGTATCGGTTTCGTATCGTCGTGAAAGGTTCTCGCTGTCGCTTCCGTTGTCCACAGGCCTGCAAGGATATCGCGCCGAACGGTCGGCGTTCCCGTGCTTGGCGCGTGAACGCCGGCTAAACAAAGCCAGCCTGAACACTGAGATCGGGCGAGTGTGAGCAAGAGAGAGAGAGAGTGAGCAAGAGAGTGAGACCGAGCACCCGTCCCGCGGATCGAAAAACAAAGATCCGCGGAAGGATTCCCGTATAGGGAGATTTTACCGAGGAACGGGGGAGAGGCGGGTAGCACGAGACAACACCGACGGACAAGGAAGTCTGTCCGGGGAGAAGGAGATAAAAAGAAGAGACTCCTGTTGTCGCTCTCGAATATCGCAGATCTGCCTCGATATAGTACCGGAGAAAAATCAGTTACCGAAAAAGGGGAGATACAAGCGAGGGGTTTAGTGGGTGGAGTTGTTGGCGTCAGCAAGCGGAGGAGACGTCGGTGGCAGCGTGTGCCAGAGCGAGCGAGAGAGGGAGACGAGAGGAGGACCACGTCGCCGGGAGGTTCCCGATTGTGTAAGACCTTCCACCTGCATTATCGTTTCGGTGTCGTGAGAATAGAAAGTCTCGTTAAAGTTACCGGCGTAGCGGGCAATCTCGAATTCGCGAGAGCCCAAGCGGAGTGTATCGTACCGAGGGGGTCGGACCGTTCCGATTCCCGAAAGAATAAAGCTAACGATAGTCGAAACGCGCCTCGTTATTTTTGTGTTTTCCCGGTCGTTCCCGACTTCCGACGAACCCTTCCCGTCTACCGACTTAAATACCGCAGGGCTACCGGTCCCGTCGACTTCGCGTGTCTCGGCCCTTGGGTGAGGTGTCGCGTAGCATTGGTGAACGGTGCAGCCCGCTGCACCTGGCGCCCAACCAATTTTGGTGAGAGCTAGGTTGGCCGAGGCGCGCGGACCGACGGCAGTTTGCCGACGGCGAGCGATAATCGAGTCGCAATATATATATGTATATATATATGTATATATTAGGTGCGCAACTAAGTTCCCGCTTTTCAAGAGATGGCTCCAGTAGTAAGTGCTGGTCGAATGTGACATAACCAAAACGTCATGAACCAAGCTTAGACATATGGTAAACAAACCGCTTTGACACATTAGTGATTTTGTTTTTGCGTCATATACTTTTGGTTGTGTGAAAATGTCTGATTTTGTGCCAAATAATCGTCATTTGCAGGAAGTGTTGCTTTTCTTCTTTCATTCGAAGAAAACGGCGGCTGAAGCGCATCGAGAACTCCAAAAAGTTTACGGAGATGCTGCTCTAAGTGAAACAACGTGCCATGATTGGTTCCGTCGCTTCAAAGACAGTGATTTCAATGTTGACGACCGTTCGCATAAAGGAAGGCCAAAAACCTTCGAAGACGCTGAATTGGAGGCATTGCTCGATGAGGATCCGCGCCAAACGCAAAAAGAGCTTGCTTCAGCATTAGGAGTTACCCGCCAAGCCATTTTCAAGCGATTGCATGCGTTGGGAATGATTCAAAAACAAGGAACTTGGGTTCCTTATGATTTGAAGCCAAGAGACGTTGAGCGTCGTTTTTTCGCCTGTGAACAACTGCTCCAGCGGCAAAAAAGGAAGGGTTTTCTTCATTGCATCGTTACGGGTGATGAAAAATGGATTCATTACAGCAACCCAAAGAGAACAAAATCATGGGGACTGCTCGGTCATGCTTCTACGTCGTCGGCTCGGCCGAATATTCACGCTGCGAAGGTTTTGCTGTGTATTTGGTGGGACCAGGGCGGTGTTATTTATTATGAGCTGTTGAAACCGAACGAAACCATCACTGGGGAACGGTATCGAACTCAATTGATGCGATTGAGCCGAGCACTGCGCGAAAAGCGGCCACAATACAAGCAGAGGCACGAAAAAGTGATTCTACAGCATGACAACGCTCGGCCTCACGTTGCCAAACCCGTTAAAACCTACTTAGAAACGCTCAAATGGGAAGTCCTACCCCACCCGCCATATTCCCCAGATATTGCGCCGTCCGATTATTACTTGTTCCGTTCGATGGCACATGGTCTGGCTAATCAGCAGTTCCGCTCATATGAAGACATCTCAAAGTGGCTTGATTCGTGGATAGCCTCAAAAGACGAACACTTCTACCGTGACGGTATTCGAGCTCTGCCAGAAAGATGGGAAAAAGTTGTCGCTAGCGATGGGCAATATTTTGAATGATTCATTTGTAACCATTTTTTCACAATAAAGTTGCATTTTCATCAAAAAAACAGCGAGAACTTAGTTGCGCACCTAATATATATATATATATATTTATAAAACACGTAAACATATTTATTTTAAAGTGATTATTAAACGAAGAAACAATTTTAATGATAATATGTTGCAAGGGTACGCCTCAGCCGATTTCTTATACAGCGACGGGCCTGAGCGCATCACGATCGTCGCCCTAGCCACTGAGCGCGGAGTGGTGGGAGGGGGACGGTAGGCGTCACTTACTGAATTTCGCCCGAAATGTGCAGATTGTGGCCAGCTCTGCTCTAAACAAAGAGTTGGCGACCGCGACGCGAGAGCCCGCGGGACCGGTAGCGGGATAAATTTTAGTCGGTAGACGGGAGGGATTCGGTCGGGAATCGGGAAAAACAAAGAGAAACCACCGCGTTTCCGTTACGAGAATCTGAATTTTATTCAGCGGAAGCGGGTACGTTCCGCGACTATTCGAGACGGTACAAGGCTTCCGTTCCGGCGCTTTCCCGCGAGATCGAGGCCGCTCTTTGCCACAAAACGCAAATGTACGACGAGATACGCAAACGATACCGACAGTTACAGCAGGTGGACGGTCTTATAATCTCGGGAACCTCCCGGTGGCGTGGTCCTGGTCGCTGGATGGTCGCGCTCTCTCCTCGGTCGCAGATCCCGGTAGCTAGGTCACGCAACCCTCCTCGCTGTCCTTTTCTCGCTGATTCGCACACGGTAATCCACTTGATCGGTAGTTTTGGAAACGGCCGGAATGCACGAAAACTTATCCCTGCGAGGGCGGGAGGAACACCAAACGTCTCTTCGTCGAGAACGGAACCGACTTTTCGTTCCCGGGAGCGATCAAATGGGACGAATCTCTTCGGCTTCGAGTGAAAAAAACCAATTTTACTTCTTGCGAACGACAGAATGAAAACTCTCCCTCCGAGCGAACAACAAATCTGCTTCTTATTCCAGCGAAAAACGGAATCTGCTCCTTTTCCTCTTTCTTTCTCCCGTCTCTCCGGTTTTTGCGAGGGGTTCCTCTTCTCCCCGTTCCTCGCCTATTCCCACAGTACGGCAATCCTTCCGCGGATCGTTGTTGTCGACCTGCGAAACGAATGCTCTATCTCTCTCTCTCTCTCTCTCTCTCTCTCTCTCTCTCTTTGTCTCGCCAGTGGTTCCGCGCCTTGTCTTCGGCCCGAGTCTGTCTAGCCACTCTTTTGGCTAGCGGGCCATGCGTCGGGAGCGTGCTCGTCGATACCTCTTCTATGTTGCCATTGTAGCCTGCCTGACAACAAACGCGGCAGCGGTAATACCTTTCGGGACGACACATAATTCGGTAATAGAAAAAGAAAATCGAGAACAATCACCTGATGCCGTGCCTGGCAGCGAGCGACGTTCTCTTGATCCTCTGGTCCTAGCGGTCGGCTCGGGAGGTCCAAGGACATAAAACTCGGGAGCGCGAGACCGTCACACCTGCGTGCTCTCAACATCAATTGGTGACCTTAATTTTAATCAATCCGTGGGGAGGCAATTCGAGTTCCCCCCGCAAATCTCGCGCGATAATCTCTTCCCTCCCCGCAAATCTCGCGTCGTGACCGAGGGTTCGCACTGTGACGGGCGCCACGTCACAGCGGTTATTATGAACAACATAGTGTGCATTTTCTATAGTTTCTCATTCTTCATTCTATAATAGTGTCAACGGTCCTGATAGGTAATCAGAATAAAATTGGAGTAAATTCTGAGATTTATACGTCGTAAATATTTCAAAGAATGGTTGCATGTTGTGAACAGCAATATTAGTCTTAAAAGCAGTAACATTTTGGAATTTATTTTGAACGAATGATGCCTTAAGTAAAGCACAATCTACTTCAAGACACGACTTCAATTTGACGCAATTTGAACTATGATGATAATTCAAAGCTTCTGCATGATTCGAACAATAGTTCACGCAATAACACTTCATAAATCCTCCTACAAATTTGAAGGTTACACTGTTCATGACAGATAAAACATGATTTAGCAAATGTTACGTCCTAGAGGAGGAGCGCAACCTTTTCGTTCGCGAGTAAGGCGAACCTCGTTCGTACACGCGTGTCAATGAACGGGTCAGGGACCCGACGGGTCCCTTTACTCGGACACCGACGTACGACGAGCGGTCTGTTTTTCGGTCAAGGACGCGAGTCCCTTTACCGGGGATAGGACCATGAGTTGACTGTTGGAAGGGTGGGTGTGATTTTGAAATTAATTGGTGATAATAACTATTAACAGATTTATTAAAATAAAGATGACAAAATGATATAACGGCACGGTTTGAATTAACAAATTTATTAATAATAGGATATAACGGTGCGGATTGAATTTTTACAGGTTTATTAAGATGAATAGCGACCAAAAATGATGTAATTGAATGGTTCGAACATGACAATTTATACTTAGATGAATGAGTGTATGTGTGTGTGTATGAGTGTATGAAATGGAAAAAGAAAGGGATGGGAAAGGGAACGAATATGAATAGGAAGTTCAAGAGTGGAATAAATAAAATAGAAGTAGGAAGATAAAGTAAAGAAAATGAAACTTGCTACTGATTCAGGATGAGTTGACACAAGCAGAAGTGAGAATGGCGCAAATCTGCGTAGGTGTTCTCGTTTACAATATTCGTATTCCGATTGAGGCACCAGATAGTCGTTCACTTATATAAAGAGGAAGCCCGCACTTTTTCCAAAATCCTTGAATATTTGAATACTAAATATTTGAATGAACTGGAATTCTGAAGATTTGAATCTGAGTACTAATGCTCAAGATCTGAATATCCGAGTTCTGAATATCTCAGTTCTGAATATCTGCGTGAGAGTGCGAGTCTGAGCTTTTTCGTTTCCGTGTTCTTCTGTCTCTCTGAATAGTGTCGCGGAGGCGGATTACCGCGGTTTTTACCGATAATCGGAGGCAGAAGCTATCAGGGTGGGTAGAGAGATGGCCTTTGAGGAAGGGGTGAATTGGTCTTAGTGGGAAAAAGTCTCAGCCATTAGCGAAGTTAAAAGACATCGTGGGAGGAGACAGTTAGTTTTTGGAGATATGAATATGGAAGGGCTAAAGGATGAAGCGTGGGTGTCTCATAGTTTTAGGTGTATATGATATGATTGGCTGAATGAATTAGGCGCGACAAGCGTGGAGGTGGTGGATTCTTGAGATAGAAAAATGTATATAAGTGGCCGGCTGGAAAAATCAAAATGCCGTAAATCAAAGGCTGAGATCAGATTTTACGACTATCAGTGAAGTAAACTTTGTTGGTTAACTGATAGGGCACATATGGTTTTGGATTGGGAAGATGTAAGTTTCAAGTTTTAGAGCAGAAATGCTCTGAGTTGCTTTGTTTTACTGAAAGTTTGTTAGCGCGGAGTTTCAAATTTTTATAACTAGGACGACGGACACATTTGGCGAACACTACCCAGATATAAACTTTAAACGAAGACGTAGATTTTTACAACAGGGCACTGTTTCCTGTTATGGAATTTTCCCGAATCGCCTTTCATTTGGCGTGACGGCTGTTCGCCAGATGGGTCTGTTTCCTAATTTATATTTATATTTATATGTATATATTCCTATTATAGTTATATTAGGAGAATATAAATCCGCGAGAGGAAAGAATTTTTGCTAATTAAATCTACAGGACGTAACACAAACATGATCATCTGTATTTCACACGGCATCATATCACGTTTTAACTCCTCTTTGATTAAACATAAAAAGTTCTTCCTCGAGTCGATCCAGTCCTTCTGAGTGAAACTTTGAGTTTGTCATAATTCCGGATAATTATGTAAAAGTTTTTCTAAAATTTCGCAGATTTCTTTATGAGTCTTTTTATCTTTTAATTCGTCATCGCTGCTACAATCATAAATATTGCACCAATGATAAATATTTGGATTGAAGAAGTTACGATAAGAGTTAATGCTAAATAACTGTTCCTCCATGGTGAGAAAAGCGATGGTATGTCAGACATGCCGATATGGCGATTCTCTTGTTGATAAAACGTAGACTTTTTCTGTCGAATATATATCAATATTTTGATGCAATGGATATTTACAGAAATGCATTATTCGTAATATTAAATTATAAATAAGATGCGGAACTCGTTACCTTTTAGCGGGAATAACAAAATTCTACTTTCACAGTTTACGCGTACATTTAGTGACTGTTCGGAGAACGCCAATGAGATATATCTACATATTACGTATGTTATTATATTTATGTATTATTATTAGGAGTATAAATAAGTTTCCGCCGTTTTCTATCAAAAATTAGAAATTTATTGTGAAAGAACGGTACATTACGTTTTATTCAAAGTATTGTCCATCATTTGCCATTACTTTTTCCTATCTTTCTGCCAGCATTCGGATACCATGTCGGAAGAACTCTTCATCTTTTGAAGCTATCCATGAATCGACTCAATTTTTAGTATCTTCATATGATGTAAAGCGTTGCTTAGACAGGCCATGTGCTATCGACCGGAACAAGTGATAATCGGAAGGGGCAATGTATGGTGAATATGGCGGGTGGGGTAGGACTTCCCAATTAAGTGTTTCCAAATAGGTTTTGACCGGTTTTGCAACATGTGGCCGAGCGTTGTCATGAAGGAGAATAATTTTGTCGTGTCTGGAGTAGTAATGGGCGCGTTTTTCCTTAAGTGCTCGGCTCAATCTCATTGTGTTCGGTAGAGAGCTCCAGTAATGGTTTCACTCGGTTTGAGCAACTCATAATACACGATATCAAGCTGATCCCACCAAATACACAGCATAAGATTTTCCTATGAATATTCGGTTTGGCTGTCGATGTTGAAGCATGGCCAGGTAGTCCCCATGATTTTCTCTTCTTTGGGTTATCGTAGTGGATCCATTTTTCATCACCAGTGACTATACGATGCAGAAAACCCTTTATTTTATGCCTGGCAAGCAGCATTTCACACGTGCAAAATCGGCGTTCAACCTCTCTCGGCTTCAGTTCATATGGAACCCAATTTCCTTGTTTTTGAATCATTCCCAACGATTTTAAACGATGTGAAATTGCTTGTTGAGTCACTTCTAATGTAAATGCAAGTTCTTCTTGCGTTTGGCACGAATCTTCCTCCAATAATGCTTCCAATTCCGTGTCTTCGTACACTTTTGGCCTTCCACTACGTTCTTTGTCTTCCACGTCAAACTCACCGTTTTTAAACTTTTGAAACCACTCACGACAACTTCTCTCACTTAAAGCAGTCTTATCATACGCTTCTACAAGCAATGCGCCTCAGCTGCAGATTTCTTCAAATTAAAGAAGTAAATCGAAAGGTCCAGCAAGGACGCTTATTCGGCACAAAACTTGACACTTTTGCACGAAAAAATTATGTGATGCTGATACGGAGTCACTAATATTTCAAGGCTATGTTGTTACCAGATGTCCAAACTTACGATATTACGTTTTACATCTGACAATTTCAACATAACCTTCTGGTGGGGCCATCTTTTGTCAAACGGCGGTAACTTATTTGTACTCCTAATATATATTTATTTACTTACTTATATGTCTTAGGAATCATCAAACGGAATTGATTTTGAAGATATAACGAACCTATATTTATCTTTTGTTAAATATTATTACATAAATTTCTCTGAACCTTACCATTTGCAATCCCTATTGAAACCCTTCATAAATATCATGATGCGTTTTCTAAACGTGAGCAATACAGGCATACATCTTCTGAGACATATATCAAACTGGCTGCGACTTCCAGTCAATATAAACGTACAGGGTGTAACAGAAACATACAGGTCAGTATGACGGGTTGCTTGCCCTTATTCGGATGATAATGCAGAGGTTTCCGAAAAAAGTCACTCGTTGACTTTGTTGATAATGATATTTACCGTATTCCCAGTTATGACAAATGCAACTAACTTTGCACTGTTTGTTATGACAGTTTATCGACCATTTATCGACAGAAGTCGAGCCTCATTGAATTAGAAAAAATGTTTAAAAAGTGAAACTGAGAAATAAATATTATGGAATAAAGCAAAATAAGTAATAAGTAATAATAAAGAGATAAATAATACAACATATTTCCTGGTTTCGCATAATTTCTTTCTCACGTATTCTCGTTCTCACGTTTTCTGACGTTGGAAAGTTTGATAGAAATTGGAGATTAGGAAGAACGATACAGAAATATTTAAAAGTCTTATATATTGTATTTCATCCATGTTTCTACAAAAAATTGCTGCTGCAAAAGTATAAATAGACTACAAACGCAATACCATATATTAGGTCAATCGGAAAGTTCCGTCCGTTTTCTTGCAAAACGTATGGCTTTATTTAAGAAACAAAATGAAAAAGTATTGCATCAAAGTAATACATCAATCAAAGTATTGTCCATCGTTAGCGATGACTTTTACCCATCTTTTGGTCAGCAAGCGAATTCCGCGGCGAAATAATGACTCATCTTTAGAGGCTATCCAGCCAGAGACCCATTTTTCGACGTTTTGATAAGAATTGAAGCATTCCTCAGCAAGTGCGTGTGCCATCGACCGAAACGAATGGTAGTTGGAAGGGGCACAGTCAGGTGAATAAGCCGCATGGGGTAGCACTTCCCAGCGAAGTGCTTTTAATGTTTCCTTGACAGATTTTGTGATGTGAGGTTGAACGTTGTCATGAAGCAAAATCACTTTATGCTGTCTCATTTCATATTCTCGTCGTTTTTCGTGCAATGCTCGGCTCAAACGGATCATTTGTTCTCTGTAGAGATCCCCTGTGACTGTTTGACCACTTTTCAACAGCTCATGGTACAGCACGCCCTTCTGATCCCACCAAATACAGAGCATTGCCTTCTTTCCGTGGATATTCCGCTTTGGCATCGATGTTGAGAGTTGGCCGGGATCGCAAATAGTTTTTCGACGTTTGGGATTGTCAAAATAAATCAATTTTTCATCCCCAGTGATGATACGATGTGAAAATCCCTTTCTTTGTTGCCTAGCGAGCAGAATTTCGCAGGTGGTTTTTCTCCTTTCAAAGTCTCTTGGCTTCAGTTCATATGGGACCCATTTTTCTTCTTTGTAAACCTTTCTTAAGGCTTTTAAATGGTTGGAAATAACAGATTGAGCATAATTTAATGCTTGTGCAAGTTAATTTTGCGTTTGACATGGATCTTCATCCATCAATGCCTGCAATTCTTCGTCTTCGAATACTCTTGGCCGTCCAGAACGCTCTTTGTCCTCTACATCAAAATCATCAATTTTAAAACGTCGAAACCATTCTCTGCATGTTTTATCGGAAGGAACATCATCACCATAAACTTCTATAAGCATCGATGAGCTTCAACTGCAGTTTCCTTTCAATTGAAGCAAAAGATTAACACTTCGCGCAAATGATGCTTATTTGGCTCAAATTTTGACATTTTCGATGCAATGAAAAACATTGTTATTGATGCAAACGTATACTTTTATGTACTGAATATTATTGACAGATATTAAAACAAACTATTAAGCTTCGTTTAGACATTACAGGTTAACAACAGTTCTAGCTATAGCTACTTATCGCTAAACGGACGGAACTTTCCGATTTACCTAATACATATTGATTGCAATTTAATCGACCGCAACTATCAAGCTGCAAAAAATTTCGAAAAACAGGCCCTATTTTCGATAAAATATACAAGACTATAATGGCCTTATAGATTATAAAAGGCCCTATTTTCGATGCCAAGATACAAGACTATAATGTACCGAAAATATGTCGCTTGATAGCTGCGGTCGATTAAATTGCAACCAATATTTATACTGCGTTTCTAGTCCATTCATATTTTGCAGAAACGATCTTTCGTAGAAACATAGATGAAATACAGTATGTAGACCTTTAAATATTTTTGTTTTTTATATTTGTTTTTTATGTTTATTTGTATCGTCCTTTCTAATCTCCAATTTCTATCGAACTTTTCAACATGAGAAAACAATTAAGAAATTATGCAAAACCAGGAAATATGTTATATTATTTATCTCATTAAGTATTACTCTTGTTTATTCTGCTTTATTCCGTAATATTTATTTCTCAGTTTCATTTTTTAAACATTTTTTCTAATTCAATGAAGCTCGATTCCTGTCGGTAAACGGTCGATAAACTGTTAAAACGATCATAGTGCAAAGTTAGTTGTATTTGTCATAACTGGGAACACTGCAAATATCATTATCAATAAAGTCAACGAGTGACTTTTTCAGTAACCTCTGCATTATCATCCGAATAGGGGCAAGCAACCCGTCATGTTGTACTGACCTGGATGTTGTTGTTACACCCTCTACATATGTATGTTATGCGTGTTATGCGGGCGTATGAGTGCAAATATATATGTATTTGATTTACATTGGACGGCCGAATTCCACGAGTGATTTTTTGGTTTATGAAATACATCAAAGTCGAGCGTATTTACAATGCGAATAATTATTATTCGCTGCTACTCATCCACTCGAACCCCTTCATTAATTCTCCAACAGAACGAACATATTTTCTGACTGAAAAGAAGATTAACGAGCAACAATTTCGCATTGACACTTTCTATATTTCTTGTCTTCTTGAGATAATAGTGTTACAATCATATTTGGAAGAATAATATCTTTCTTGAATACAATAAATCCAGTGATCGTTTTATTATAGAACTCCATAATGAACATTATATGATTTTACATAGTAGATATAATATAATATAAACGATCTTCTCCATCAAGTACGATTGTGGAATAGTTTAAAAATTTTATAATCATTGAAATAGGAGAAACAAGTACGAGAGTTAAAACATTATCTCTTAGTAAAAGAGAGACGGGTGAGAGAGAGAAAGAGAGAGAGAGAGAGGGCGCAAGAGAGAGAGAGAGAGAGAGAGAGAGAGAGAGAGGGAGAGAGAGGGGGGGAAGAGAGAGAGGGGGGCAAGAGAGAGAGAGAGAGAGAGAGAGAGAGAGAGAGAGAGAGAGAGAGAGAGAAAGAGAGAGAGAGAGAGAGGGCAAGAGAGAGAGAGAGAGAGAGAGAGAGAGAGAGAGAGAGAGAGAGAGCGAGAACGGAGCGAAGGAGAAGGAAGAGAAGGAAGTTTTAGGTCGCCGACATTCGCTTGTCAATTTATGATTCCGTAGTCAGCGAAATTGCAAATCGGCGATTGCATTATTGATAGGTTTATGAATGAATTGTAGTTATTTGCAGTATTTTCCACGTCGTGACTACCGTGTTAATCGTAAACATGAGAATTTGGCGGCGCGCGATTCTCGCGTCGGAGATACACTCGTCACTACAATCCATCGATCATGCTGAGATGCTTTCGTTTCGTTACATCGGTCGCATGATGTAACTGAATTTTATTTCTTCGTAAAATACAATGTACAACGGATCGAATACACAATACACAATGACGTTAGTCAGACCGGTGGTACGACCGTGTTGGAGATCACTTGTTACAGTACAATGGACTTCAATAGGTGATAACAGATAATTATAAAAATGGTGATTATGGCAAATAATTGTGACTACTTATTCGCAAATATCTTATGACGCATAGAGTTTTACTTCTGTGAAGACTGTGCTTACACAATGTTCGCCATCTACATCTAAATAGGTACTGTCAAGTGGGATAACTCTCTACCTTTCATAAGATGCCTCATTTTTCTATCGCTTGCCGAAGAATAAAATCCGAGATGTTGATCGATAATTTTCTTTTATGTACTTCAGCTTCTTCGATTATCTTATCATGCGGGAAATGAATCCGTCAATAAACGAGCGATCACGACGAGCGATGGTTCTCGAATTGACTTTCTTATCGTTCCTTTTCCTATGATCAATAAAGTAATGAAATGAAAATTATGTACTCTGCCACCGGCATAAGAAAGAAATAGTAACGATTAAGAAAATAAATAATTTAAGCTTCTGTTGATATGCAATTAAAATTGATTTAGTAAAAGACCCATATATACATACCCATCGAAGTAGTTAATGAAGAGCCCATAAATCTGAATAACTTTATCTTATTTGTGACTTATCCTGTATGGACTTATTTCTTACTAGCCTGATTTTTATTAGCGTGACTTATTATCTTTTATATTATTATCATTTTTTATTAGCCCGAAAATTTTTTAGTGATTGAATATCTGAAAGCCTTGATATTAATCGTAAATTACTTCAAGAGCTAACAAAATCTGTGTGGATAATTTGTGGAAGAGTTTTATAATGTAATAAAAAGCAAAGCACAACAAAAATACTGAGATTAATTAAGACGTATATTTGTGAATATGAGAGTAGATCAATAAGTATTCGTGTTTGAAGACAGGTAACGTTACCGAGAGAAGTTGGCATCGTGTACTACCATCCTTCAAACACGCCATATAAAAATTTCAGATGATTCATGGATTAGTTTTGATTTGACAGCCATTTATATTAAACGTGTTTGGTGGTTTTCGATACAATGGAAAAAGAGCAATATCGATCTATAATTGGCTTTTTATTTTTGGATGGAAAAACGTGCGAAGAAATAAAAGCGAAGTTGGATGTTGTCTATGGGGACCCTCCATCATATTTGATAACCGTGAGATATTGGTTCAACGAATTCAAACGTGGCTGTACATCTGTTTTTGATGAGGAGCACACAGGCCGTCGTGATTACTGAGGCAGACGTGATTGACTGAGGAAATCGTCAAAAAGGTCCACGACATGATTCTCGCTGATCGCTGAACGAAAGTGCGTGAAGTGGCAGAGGCCGTAGGCGTATCGTACGGAATGGCAATTAATATTTTTACACGATAAGTTAAGAATGAGAAAGCTGTAGACCCGATGGGTGCCGCGATTGCTTACGGTGGACAACAAGCGGATACGGCTGTCAATTTCGAAGCAGTGTTTGGACCTCTTTAAGCGAAATCCGTAAGAGGTTTCGCGTCGAGTCGTCACTGTTGATGGAACCTGGATCCGTCACTATATGCCAGAGACTAAGCAACAATGGACTTTTCCGGATGAATCTGCTCCGAAGAAGGCAAAGACGGTCCCATCGGCTGGAAATGTCATGGCTACGATTTTTTAGAATTCGAAGGGAATAATCCTCATGGGCTTTTCGGAGAAAGGAAGCACAATCACGGGATAATACTACAGTGAATTATTGGACCGATTTGATGAGAAATTGAAGGAGACACGACCCCATTTGACAAAGAAAAAGGTTCCACCACGACAATACACCAGCTCACCTAACCAGCTCACTCATTCGGAATCGTCGCGGCCAAATTGCAAGAATTGCTCAACGAATTGCTACCGCACCCACCGTACTTGCCCGACTCCCTCGTCCCTGACTCCCTGCGACTTCTTTCTGTTCCTCAACATGAAAACGTGGCTCGCAGGAAAAAAATTCAGTTAAAACAAAAAGGTCATTATCAAGTCAGAAGCATATTTTGAAAAGTTTAACAAATCGTATTTTTGGGAGGAGTTAAAGAAATGGCAGGGACGTCGGGAAAAGTGTATCGTTTTAAAAGGAAATTACGTTGAAAATAAAAAAATTTTATGAAAAACTTGCGTCTTTATTCCTAACACGGGTACTTATTGATCAACCCTCGTATATATACTAATCGAGATATTTGATATTTAATTTAATTGCATTTAATTATAATTTAATTACATATTTAAAGTTTATACATATATACATTGCTCAAAAGAATTATAGCATAGATAATTTATTGCCGAAAATCGGCCAACTGACTGGCGATTACTTCGCGAAAAATTATTGTAGACTAATGATTTTTTTTCAAAATAAAGCTTGAAGTCTCTACTTTAAGTATATGTTTCTATTTTTTGCATGCGATGCACTTCTAACCCTGTAACCCCTGACATTTGAGGGCATGTTTGGTATATTGAAAATTGTAAAGTTTGACGGAATGCACGGACGTGGGCAATTTTTTTTCGGGGATGCCGTTTACATCGTCATAAAGTTTAAATCTTCCCTTTCAATTTGAAAAAAAATGGAGTCGCTACAATTTTTTTTCGCAATGTTACAGTAATATATAGTATCTAATATATATAGTACCTAAAGTGTACCGCGCGGTACACTTGCATGGTCGGATTTACACCTCGCGTATGTGTGTATGTCACTACAGAGATCAGGACCCTATGGATCGTTATTCTCGCAGTATTTAAAAACTCCAAACCCTCTCCGTAGTGTGTGTGTGTGTGTGTGTATGTAGGTAACATTTTTCAAACTATTGTTTTTTATTTTTTCAATTAATCAAATGTTCAAAATGTCTTCCTTCTACTGTTTGGTAATGAGCTAAACGTTCATAGAAACTATTGATCACATGGCTTATTTGTTCTAAAGTGCAAAGTTCAGAGATGCTTCCTGCATTATTCGATTCTTCAAATCTTCCAAATTACATGGTTTCGTCGCATAAATTTTACTTTTGATGTGTCCCCAAAAAAAGAAATCAAGAGGAGATAGATCAGGTAATCTAGCAGGTCACTCAATGGCACCTCTCCTACCTATCCATCAATTAGGAAAAGAACGGTTTAAAAATTCTCGAATTCGTGCAAAATGAGGTCCTTCTTGTTTTTTTTTTTACGAGGAGGAATTCCATCATGGATACCCCAGACCCTCGGGGAAGGGCCTAGGATTATGCCGGACTTCTACCGGCTAAAACCTCCCCGGGTGGCACTGCGAAGGGACTTCCTCGGGGCCTCGGCGCCGCGTAACTGCAATTGGGGTCCCGAGTCCGAGTCCAGACGGGTATACCGTCGTCTTTCCCTGAGGGATAGAGGGAGGCGAGCCGAAGCTCCTCCTCAACCGCTCCTCCACTCCTCACGCCTCGTCTATGGTGCTGGGAAGGAGAAAGCCGGCCGAAGCCGGTTTCAACCGCCGTTCCCAACCAGACGGGGCGCCGCCATTATGTTGTGCGATTAGGTAGGCCACTGTCACCTAGTTGCTTCTTCGTTTGGAGGGCTGGTTGAGATTTCGGGAACCCTCGCCCGGAACTCCATCCTTCTGCTCGGCGGTTACGGGGGAAAGGAGTAGGAACTCCTTTCCCTAGCCGCCGGGCCACGCTCACCTGTAAAGCATAGGGGGCAGTCAACGACGACACCCTTCTTAAGGCTCACTAGTGGTGGGCTGATCAGGCAGGGGGGAGGTGGTTTGCTGGTGAATTGTCACCTCACCCTCCCCCTTATTTTCACCCAATCCCCGTTCTGGGAGTCGAAGGAAGACCGGGGGGCAGGTGGTCAACTCCCCGTTTTTGTGCTCCCGGTGTTGGCGTCGGAAGTAACGATGAGATTACTCCCGTTCCCACTCATGTGCCTCTTCCGCGTTTCGCTCTCTAGGGTATTTTGACGCGGATAGGAGCCCTCGTAGGGAGTGGTGATGGTGGAAGTGGAGGTGGAGGTGGTCTGATAGCCCCCCTTATAGCTTCCTCCTCAGATGAGTTTGCATTTCTCTCCTGGACCTTGTTCTTTGCCGGCGGCGCTGTCGCGTTTTCTGCCACCTTCCCCGGCCCTCCGCTTGACGGCGGATTTCCTCCGCTGCCTTCTTCTGTGAGATAACCATCTCACAGGAGGAGGCAAAAACCCTCTATTTCTTCTCACTCCCTATTATGATACTGATTACCTTAGGGAGTGAGAAAAATAAATGGGGGGCCTTCCCCGAGAAAGAGGCCCGACTCTCCCTCCATCGGTGAGGAACCGATGAGAGATACCTACCGTGCCGGTCCCAGAAGGGGACCGGCCGTCCCGCCCCAGGGAGTATCCCCGCAGCTGTGCCAAAACAGGACCGCGGATCTCCCCCCAGATTGGGGCTATCCCACCCTAGTGCGGGAGGAAGGTGTTCCCCTTGCAACGAAGTCGGCCCATCTCCTTCCGCTCCCGTTCGGGCTATTTGCTCCCCCGCGCGTGAGTGTCCCGGGAGATAGCTTACTTGGCTTCGACTCCCCGGCTACATCCCACGCGCTTCGGGCTATTTGCCCTCCCGTACAATAGGTGTCCCGGGAGGGAGCTTGTATGGCTCCGACTCCCAGACACATCCCACGTGCTTCGGGGTGAGCGAGTGTACGGGGAAGCTATCCGTACCTATCCCCATAACTTGTCTAACCCCGCCTCTGTGAAGAAGGAGCATGTCGCCGCGACTTCTTGGTTGACTACGTCCTCTGGTACTTCCATCGGTACACTATCCTGCACTGATGGAGGTTCCGGAGCAGGGGGAGCAGCCGGTACTGCTCCCTTTTTCAGGCTTGCCGGTTTTATCGAGGGCGGAGGTGGTGGAAGCATTTACCCCCTTGCCCTCTTCACTGCCTCTATGGCTCTATGGTCGATGAAACTTTTTTCGCTGTCGCGTTGGAGGGCTGAGGTTGCGCGCTTCCTTCACGCGCGACCTCCTCCCTCCTACGCGACGCTCTAGAGCCCGGTTTATGGCGCTGCCGTTTCCGGGGGTTCCTACCTTTTGCAGCCTGGAGGATTGCGGTACATGCCTTGCCACCCATGCGATGGCAAGGGTTTCTCCCTAACTTATCGCACAGAGGGCACCGCGGCTTTGCAGTGCAATGTGAACAGTCCCTCCGCAGTTGAAGCAGCGGCCTCCCAGGCTTTCGTTAGCCTGGCAGTCCGCTGCCATGTGCCCGTAGTCCAGGCATCTAAAGCACTGGAGGGGTCCTAACAAGCGAACCTGGTTCAGCCGATTTACAGCCCCCGGGCTGCTAATAAACTGTGTGCCGCATCGAGTGAGCACCTGATCTATATGGAGTTAAGTCCTCCGACAGACCTCCTGACTTCTCCAGCCTGAATGTTTGTCGGAAGACACTTCGTTGTGGCGCTGATCGCCCCTGGTACCACATCCCAGGAGACGGTGCCGTCCAGGCCGACGATTCGGACCTCAATCCTCTTCGTCGGCCTGGCAACGATCGCGTCTCCGTAGTGCGTCCTCTAGATCCTGAGCGAGGCGGTCGGCTTTCGCCTTACCGCCAACGCCCGGGACCTCGAGTAGTATTACTCCACCATTGCGGGCCTATTTGTATTTAAAATCTCCGGAGGCTAGGCCGAGCTCTCCGAGGTCGATTTTTTGCTTTGTCTTAGTCATTACTTCCGCTAAGGTTTTCCCCGGCAACGCCGTGACTGTAACCACGGTGTTGCGCGAGGGAGGCCTCAGCTTCACCTACCGGGCAGGAGGGGACCTCTATGAAGGGGCCCCCTCCTGCCCGGTTTTCTTAGGAGGGACTGCCTTCTTCGCGTCTTTCGCGGTCGCAGTCGCGGGTCTCGCGTTCGCGGGTTTCGCGGCAGTGGTCGCGGCTGTTTCCCCCACTCCTCTCGACGTCGGCGGCGGTGGTTTCGAGCCCGCGTTGGCTCGATCTCCTTTTTTTCTTACGGATGGACACGGTAGTCCAGCCATCGTTCCCTGTCCCAGCAGGTTGGCCCTGCTGTTGAAGGTGCGGAGAGTGGAGCCCCGCGCCCGCCATAGCGGATACTGGAGGGATTCGAGATCCCTCCAGCAGTCGCCTCAGGCGGGCGATCTCCGCCTTGAGGCCACGGGTTTGGACCTCCATGGCCGCATCGACTCCTCCCTCCGCCATAAATATAAGCTCGGAGAGAGCATACTCAATATCCGCAAGACCCCGAGCAGACTCATCTCCGAGCTTATGTAAGGCAACTCCTTCATATCTCCAATCAGCTCTCCTGCCAACCCGTTTGCTCGGTAGCACATGGAGCGACCGGAGGTGTTGGAGACCGTCAAACGCGGGTGCCGCGATCTGTTCAGCAGTGATGGGATTCGCTACCGGCGGTATCCCCCCACTACTGTCTAACTCCTTTTCCCCGCGGGTTCCGGCGCGGTCCCTCATCGCACCCGTAGAGAGAACCCTCCTCCCCCTCTGAGAAGGCCTCTTCGGCCTCCAGAGGTAACGGGTGGTCCCCTCCGTCCCTCCGCGGTCGAACGGTGGCCGGTGCCTCCACTCTCCTTCTTTTGCGCGTGTCTGCCGAGACCACAGTAGATAAGCCACGGTGGCTTGGTCCTGCCCTCTGTCTCACCAGACACGTCCCTTCGGGCGGTAGTCCGTTCGGGCGGCACGCCTGCCTGGCACGCGCTACTTAGCCCGTCGCAGGATGACGATGAGAGAGGGCCGGGACTGTACATCTCCTCCCGCCGTTTTCCGGGTCCGAAATCCGGAACACCTTCCTTTCTTTTGCTCATACTGCTTCATAATTATCGGGGTTTTACGAGCCCCGACACACTCGGGTTTATAATCGGGGTTTTCTTCCCCTAGACTAGCTGCCTACCCAACGAGCCCACTCTACCTGCGCTGTAGGGACCTTTGGATTGCACAAGTGCGACCCTCCAGTCCCTAAGTAACTCCTGAATGCAGCTATCCATCCAGGAGTGGGTGTTGGACGCTCTTAGTCCCGTCTCTACGTACAGACCAGCATGGTAGAACCTGCCAGGGGTCGAAACCCCCGCCGGTACAGTTCTGTACTTCATTGGGACCCTCAAGCCCCCCCACCACGACAAAGTGGCGTCCACGAGGGGGGGGGGGGCAAAATGAGGTCCTGCTCCATCTTGTTAGAACCAAACGTTTTGCATGTTTGCGTCAAATAAATTTTCAATTTCAGGAATGATGTGATCTCGCAATAAATTTTCATATTTTTCAACATTTAAATCACCATCTATAAAAAATGGACCTATAATACCGCGACTACAGATCCCTGTCCAAACATTCAATTTTTGTGGATATTGTGTGCGAAGATCACTCATCCAATGTGGATTTTCGTCACTCCAATATCTACAATTGTGGCGATTAACAGCACCATTTATTTGAAATGTGGCTTCATCAGAAAAAATAATAAAATTCAAGAAGTTAATATTATCATCATATCGATGCATCAGTTCTTCACAAAACTGAATTCTTCTATCAAAATCATCTTCCATAAGTTCTTGAACGATAATAATTTTATACGGATAATATTAAGCTTTTTTAAAATGTTAGAAACGCTGCGTTCATTGATATCACGGGCTTGTGCTGTTTTTGATACGGATAAATGAGGATTTTTCTGAAATGATTAGAGAACATCCAAAGTCTTCATTAGTCGCGGATTTTGGCCTTCCGCTGCGAGATTGGTCTTTAACTGTTCCCTTTTCAAAAAAACGAGTCACTGTTCTGCAAACGGTGGATTTAGAAATAGGATCGAGATCAGGATGTGTAACATTGAATAGATGAGCTACTTCTTGATATGATCTAATACGGTCACCAAATCCTCGATGAATAAGTAGCAATATTCTTTCTTTTTCGGTCAACATTTTTTAGAGGAAAATGTGATATTATAATCGGAAAAAGAAACAAAAGAGACAAAGAGCGAGATACGAGCGAGCGCAATTCATTTTTAGAATATGTGGATCGAGAAGCATCTTTGATCGCACCTCCGCACGGTATATTTTAGGTAATGCTAATGCCGGCGGTACTGTAACTTTCAAGCGTCATAACTCGGAAAGAACTTAATAAAAAATGACTTCGTTATAGTGTTTCGGAAAGCTCTCGAGATAAGCTACAAGAATTTCCAATAAAAAATAGGGGGTTCCATTTAAAAAAACAAAGTTGACCTTCATATTTGGGGATTCACCCCCGTGGGTAGGAGGTTAGGTTCCCAAAATAAACCTATGCGTATTCTGATATCACAAATACAGAGACTTTATTTCTCATGTGCGTGTGTCAACCATAGAGCACATGATTCACAGATTCCTGTGTCTTGCGCGTGGTATAGTGTGTGTTGCCCGTGTAAAACACGCGTAATATAATTTGCACTCGTAAAGAGAAACAGGCAGATGCTGATATACGTGCTTGTTGCAAATTTCAGAGAATTTGAAATCACTGGCTTACGGTTGAATGATGAGGAAAGGAAAATATGTCCTATCAGTCGGAAGGCTTACAAGGAGATGACGCAACCTGTTTCATCGATTTCAACACGAGTCATAGTACACTCGATAGCGATTAACGGACAAAAACATTTTATTGTAATTAATAAAAAAGTTATGTTCATATTTGAAAGACCTGACTCTCCTAATTAGCCTTGATTAATAGCGTAGAAACAAAAAAAGGAATTATACATAAGAACAATATAAAAATATTTATTACATGTCTTTACATACGAAAAAAAAACGACCCAGTCATCGGCGGGACTCGAACGCCGTCGTCGGCGCAAAAGTGTTCGCGGCGCGGAAGCCTCTGTCTGCTCAGCCACGCCGCCTTCGTGAAAGAGTGTCGTAACTTGCGCCCTATGTGTGGCAGGGCTCCGCGAGCCAAACTTTAACTGCAAATTACTCGTAAACAAAGACGCATTCACGCATATTATGTTAGGGCGTTTATACACAGCACCATAGCTATCGAGTGTGCTATGACTCGTGTTGAAATCGATGAAACAGGTTGCATCAACTCCTTGTTAGTGAACAAGGATGTGTGTGAGCGGCAGCTCGGCGCGAGAGCTGCGCGCTCTTCAGCGCTGCGCAGACAGATGCGCAGATGGTGGGAAACTCAAGGTCCTCACAGTACTCCCCCTTCAGTGCCTCTCTAGAGAGAGGAACGAAACATTTTTTTTCTTGCGTGCGTAAGTTTTGACTTGCGGCGCGGATAATGTGGACGGACGCGAATCATTCGTTTGCGATTATCTGGAGACAAAGTCTTCTATTACCGTAAACGCAAGTTTTAGCGATTCCGTTGAGTGTTTTTTCTTCGCCATTAATATCAATAATAAACACGCGGTCAGTTACGCGTCTGATTATTCGGTGCGGACCCGAGTATGGAGGGTCAACAGAACGACGCACAGAGTCAATACGACGGAAAACGTGTGTACATGTATATAAGTCTCTGAACACGAACGGTTTCGTATTAGTGTGGTGAGCAGTCGGAGTCGGACGGATCTTTCGAATGTACTCGCGGAATTTTTCTAAAAAGATGAATGGATCAGACGGTGGATTCTCGTGAACGAAAATTTCACCCGGTAGTCGTAATGTTGTGCCGAAAAAAAGTTCCGCTGGAGATGTTCGCAGATCTTCCTTCACACATGTCCTTAGTCTCAGAAGAATGGTTGGCAGGATGTCAGGACTTTTTTGTTCCTGTCACTTAGCTCTATGTTCTTACGGAACCCGTGTCCCAAAGTTCTGAGACACCCTGTAAAGCAAGGAATGATAAGGCCATATATATGTCTGTTAATTTTTGCTCTATAAATATAACTATTAAAAATCTTATAGTGGGATATAAAAGATGAGAAAGCAGTTCCCAAGCATTCACATATCCTATGTCATGGAAAGTAGATACTATTATATTGTATGAATCAGATATGTAGATGTAAATGGTTCTATTAGGTACTTAAATTAATTCTCGCTGTTGACTATAATAGAGGTCGTAGTTGTGCTATTTCAACATGGCCTAAAGTGATCGTTGATGTATATGAAAGTATTGTCAATAGGCTTTAATAATCAGTGTGTGACATTAGATCAGAGTGCAAAGAACACAATTTTTTATTGCATTGAAGATGCCAGGTTTTGTACCAAAAAAGAAGATATCCCACATTTGCGGGAAGCATTACTTTTCTGCTTTCATTTCAAGAAATCTGCTACTGAAAATCATCGTTTGCTAGTGGAGGTTTATAGGGAGCATGCTTTATCTGAAACAACTTGCAGGGATTGGTTTAGACGATTCACAGACAACAATTTTGACGTGAATGACAAAGAGTGCCCTGGTCAATCAAAAAAGTTTGAAAATGGTGAATTGGAGGCGTTACTGGAGAAAGATTCATGTCAGACGCTCAAAGAGTTGTCGGAAATATAAATAATACAACATATTTTCTGATTTGGCATAAGAGCATCAGATCCAGGAACATCAGATTTAACATAGAGTGCAAAAATGATCATTTTTGACATATTTTACTTTTTTATTTTCGTAAAGGCAAGAAAGCGACTAAGGCTCACAAAGAGATATGTAAAGTTTATGGTGTTGATTACATGACAGAACGCACGTGTCAGAATTGGTTTAAAAAATTTCATTCTGGAGATTTTTCACTTAAAGATGACTAACGTTCTGGCCGACCTTCTGAAGTTGATGAAGACAAAATGAAAGCCATAATTGAATCAAATCGTCATATAACTGTGCGAGAGATTGCAAAAAGATTAAATGTGTCATACAGAATAATTGAAAATCACATAAAACACCTTGGACTCATTAAGAAGCTGGATATTTGGGTTCCGCATGAATTGAAAGAAATTCACTTAACACAATCAATATTTGCGATACTCATTTGAAACGTAATGCAATCGATCCTTTTTTGAAGCGAATTATCACTGGTGAAAAATGGATCGTCTACAACAACATTAATCGAAGAAGATCATGGTCCAAGCAGGATCAACCGGCACAAACCGTATCGAAAGCTGATTTGTATCAAAAAAAGATCATGCTGTCAATTTGGTGGGATTACAAAGGTGTTGTGTATTTTGAGATGCTTCCAAGCAACCAAACGGTCAACTCAAATGTTTACTGCCAACAACTTATGAAATTGGAGGAAGCAATCAAAGAGAAAAGGCCAGAATTAGCAAATCGTAAAGGAATCGTGTTCCACCACGACAATGTGAGGCCCCATACATCTTTAGCAACACGTACGAAATTATTGGAGCTTGGTTGGGAAGTGATGTCGCATCCTCCATATAGCCCCGACCTTGCACCATCGAATTATCATTTATTTCGAAGTTTACAAAACTTTTTAAACGGTAAAAATTTCAACAATAACGATGATCTCAAATTGCACTTGGTTGAGTTTTTTGCTGATAAGGACCAGCAGTTCTATGAGCGCAGAATCATGAAGCTACTAGAAAGATGGAAAAAGGTCATCGAACAGAATGGAAAATATTTAACCGATTAAAGTTCATTTTTTGTATAGAAAAAATTGAGTTTTATTTCACACTAAAAAACCGAAATTACTTTCTTGCCAACCCAATACTATCCTGGTTGCTGCTCTCCGTTAGAATTATTAAATTTATTATGCCGAATTCGCTAAGAACGCTTCCTTAGCCTATTATTGTGTCGCGTCGTACCTAAATTCGCGGTTGCCGCATTATTGTCTACCCGCGGTTGACTATAAAATTGTAAATATTTTCATTTTAATATAACTGAACTGTTTAGGCGACACTTTGGCGCGGCTTTTATCATTGTAGCATTCGGGTATCGAGTAACTCGCGTCTTACTCCGACACAAAGAAGAAGGACTCCTCGGCCCATCGCTGAGCCGCCCGCTTTTTCACTCTCGTTGAGGCCGTCACACGCGCGTTTCGGACGCGCGCTCACAAGTCTCTCCTTAACTATTGTATTTAGAAAATTTTCAAGTTCCATAATCTCGTGACGGTCTCTTATATTCTCTCATATCTTCCTTTTTTCTTTTCTGGTTCTTTCTCATTACAATTGTTTGCAATCAAGTATCTAGCTCGTAGTTTTGTAGTGTTGATTATTCGTCATTTTAACCAATTTCTCGATTTTCTTAATTAACTCGTAAAAGAAAGGAGAGTCCCGACTTTCGGAAGCCGGGAGTGCGATTATTGCGAGCGTTCGACGTTCCGCCATCTCAGCTGGAAGGAACGCGGGCACGTACAAGGGCTCCTTCTCCCGTTCCATCGGACGCCTAAACAGTGACGTTCCAGCTATCCGATCAAAGTAAGCCTTTCGATACCCAAGTGTATAATCAATATTTACCTTCTTCTATGTTGTTCGATGCGTTTCGCAAATTGTGTTATAGTCTCCGCTCAGAAACGCTTTTCTCATAGTCATATCCACTTTATCAAATAAATTCTTTTGAATCTAATATCTTATATTTCTGTTTATTTAATGTTCCTTCAAGGTTAAAATCGCGTGCGAACCTTACCGTCAGCGGCTCCCTCACGGCGTGGGCGAGTGAGCCACTTGCAATCATAACAAATTTATTTTCTTTTTCTTTTTCTCAAGTGATACGCTCGGCATATTACATTCTGCTTAGTTACGCCCCCAAGAAATCCAAAAAATTTCATACGGGACGTAACAATATATATAGTATAAAGTATAAAGCATTATTGCATACAAATTATATTATAAATGATGCTGCAATGTTACACTGCAATGTTACTGCAATATTTCATTGCAATATTGCTGCAAGCGGACATTTTACCTTTGCTGTAAGATTACAGCAACATTGCAGCAACATTTCGCATCGTTTCTGCAATGTTGTAATTTTGCAAAACAACGTTCCTGCAATGTTGCTGCAACGGTGCTGTGCTATATGGGTTCATTCACAATAAACTTAATAAAAAACTTCGAAGCTCAATCTCTTTGACATGTTTATTGACTATATATCTTAAGCTTCGGATATCTTCGGTCAAATTCGTTCATTAGCCGACGGTATCCTATTGTAGAAAGAGACAATAAGTGAATAAAGAAAGAGAGTGCTCTCACTCCCCTTACCACAAATTTCCCAACCCGCTTGCCCCAAAGCTTACTTTGCGCTCCGTCCATAGATTCTTAGGTCCATGGGGGACCCATATCAATGAGTAGCTCCAATGGGGATGCGATCCCATGAGATCCTTCGATGTGGCTCGGCCCTGTCGGTGTGCCGGTTGCCTGCTCGGGTTCCCTAGACGGAGGAGTGTGATGTAGCGACATTTGTCAACGCACTCGCGAAGAAGGCAGACACGAATGCACGCGGCTCACCCGCGACACTGACACGATTTATATAGTCATCACTAGGTAGCGAGGAGGGTACGAGGGCACATGCGACCCCCGAAACACGAGTCTTTCACCGTTGCGGAACTGCACGTGTCATTCTCGCGATGACTGCATGCGCGGAATCCAGTCTCGGCCAATCAGCGTTCGTCGCGCACGCGCAGTTGGCCGTCACACGCATAGTACAGTGTTCCTGCCTATGAGCAGTTGGCTGTCGTGCACACAGCAGAGCGTCCTCCTCCAATCATGTTTTGACACGGCTCTTCGTTGTGCTGAATTTGCCCGATGATGGCGAAGCAGCCCGAGGTAGACGAGTGTTTAGCGCCCGAGCTGTTTGAATCTCAGCTGACCGGGAAAGTGACCTTAGACAACAGGTCCGTTGAAACGGGCAAGAATGTCTTCCTTCCTTCAAAGCAAGGCAGCCACGACTATCACAAATGCACCTTTCTTTTTACATACACTCACACTTGCGACCACAAAGATCACGTCGGGGTCACCAATTTGGTGTTCACCCCCGTGGATAGGAGGTTAGGTTCTCAAACTAAACCTATACGTGTTCTGATATCAAGAGGTACGGTAGGGCCTCGCGCTAAGTTTCACAAATATAGAGACTTTATTTATTTCTCACGTGCCACAGTGGGTCGAAACCAGTCAAAAGCTGGACAAAAATCAAGAGTTCGTATAAATGAGAAAATACGTTATTATAAAGGGTTTATATGGTTGCTGAATTCGAATTTGATATTAAAAAATGTCTGTTGAATACCCGCTCTTAGCGATACCAAGATCAACGACGTGGATGTGGCGGGCATTTGATCCCTTTGTGTGTGTGTGTATATATATGTTGTGTTCGTGTGCGTGTATGTGTGTGCGTGCGTGTATATGTCAGCAGAGATAAGGACCCCACGGTTCGTCACTGCCGTAGTATTTAATGACTCCAAACCCTCTCTGCTCTGTGTGTGTGTGTGTGCGTGTGTGTGTGTGTGTGCGCCCGTGCGTGTATATATATGCACGGAACAAAATATACATGAAAGTCTTTTAATTTTCATCAGAATTATTTTCATTTTCTACTTCTTCAGACGAACTCTCGTCTGAATTCTCTTGTTTGAATTCTCTCGTCGATTGTTCTTGTAATTTTAAAAGAGCGATAACCTTTTTTGGAATTGAATACTATTGAATACTGCTCTTGAGATATTGAGTTTTACGAAAGTATGCGAGTACTATCAGATATCATCAGACAGAGCTCTTGTTTAGACAAAACAAGATACAACGAGCCGTACTCAGAGCTGCCGGATTCTGACGAATTTACATCAAGTGGAGAGGAGGTTCTCTCGTCACCCAAATGAATCGCGTGCTGTGTACATATGAGCTTTATAGTGAGAAAAAGGTAGTGGGCAGAGACTACTTTGAAGAAAAAAAGACGAGTGGCAATGGAGACCGATAGTCATCCGTTTGTTTTCACCGCTTTCTTAGCCCATTTGAACCTATGGCTAACTCAGCTAGGATATCATCCAAATGATATATGGAATCCTCTAGTATAATAAAAGTAACAAATTCGGCAGAAAAAGTTACAAAAAGAATTTGTTTATAACAAAATTGTTTAAACAATTTATTTAAAAAATCATTGTTTTTGACATAATTCCCAAAGCGGAATCGATTGGCGGCATTAGATTTTCACAACTCATTTTTTAAATAAATTATTTAAACAATTTTGTTATAAACAAATTCTTTTTTCAACTTTTTTCGCCGAATTTGTTATTCTTATCATACTAGAGAATTCCATGTCATTTGCATAATATTCTAGTTGAGTTAGCCATGGGCTCTAATGAATTAATTATCATGTTATTGTTGTTATTTCTAAAAACGCACATAAACGCACGCAACGAAGTCGTGATTTTAAAGTTTAGGTCTCACCTGAAAAAATGCGCATGGTCACTAAATTGAAGGATATTGAATACTCAAAATATATTAAAAGAAAAATGATAAATGTTCTTTTTATTATGTATTACATTAAGAAACTAAAGTTTTTTTTTAATATGACCACATAAGTTATAACTTTGTATATTAAAAATACTTAGTTATATTGAAAATATTGTTAAATATTAATTTCAAGGCATTTAATTATCAAATACACATATATATTGTTGTGCCCACGCCTTTGGGGAATGTATTGTTCCCACGCTCTTGGGAGAAGACTGTGAAGAAGGCATATAGAGAATGTTTGACAGCTGTTCGTATCGTTGTCGTATCGTTGTCAAGGAGTTTGTTTACTAACAACTAGAATAGAGAGTCGCTCTAGTCCTGTCGCGGCGTACGAACGTAAAACGAATTCGTGCGATTATTTTGAGATTGATTAAGATCCATTTTTCTTGGCTGTAAATAAAGCTTTTCTCGTTTAGTTTATCCCGAGTTATTTCTTTCACGCGCGGGTACAACAATATATTCTATATAAGATACTATGTGAAAGTTATAGAATTTGAGTTTTAATCTACGTTGATAGTATTAAATAAAAAGAAAAACATTATAGAAGACGTTATGTTTATACAAATTATTATTTCAAGAAGTAAAGAAAACAAAAATACATTAGAAAACAAATTTGGAAATGAGTGCAAAAATTGATTTTTGTCCTGCACTTGTTTGGCCCACTGTGCGTGCTTGTGTTAACCACAGAGCACGTGATTCACAGATTCCTGTTGCTTGCGCGTGGTACAGTGTTGCCCGTGCAGGCACACATAATACAATTCGCATTCGTAAAGAGAAAAGGCAAATGCCGATTCACGTGCTCGTTATAAATCTCAGAGAATTTGAAATCACTGGCTTACGGTTGAATGACGAGGAAAGGAAAATATGTTCTATCAGTCGGAAGGCTTAGTGAACAAGAAGGATGTGTGTGAGCGGCAGCTCGGCGCGAGAGCTGCGCGCTCTTCAGCGCTGCGCAGACAGATGCGCAGATGGTGGGAAACTCAAGACCCCCACATATATGACCTTAGCAACGCCACCTATGATCAAATTGATATGACTAGTAAATAGATCTTTTTAAGCCCTATAACTTTTGTATCAAAACATTTTTTCATATCTTTCATATTTTTCGAAATATTTTAGCGTTCCTGGACTTTTTGAGGATTCTGTATGTATTAGGTTGTTCGGAAAGTTCGTTTCAAATTTTTGAAATAAATTAAGAGCGCAAGAGCGCATTTACACAAAGAGGAACTTTATTGAAGCAAATATGTACCGTTTTGTTCAACAACCTTGGCCCATCTTTCAGGAAGCTGCATGATGCCTTTGCTCCAAAATAAAGGTTTCTTATTGGCGAAGAATTTATCAAGATGACTTTTGAGGACTTACAAAGACTCGAATTTCTTGTCCCGAAGAAAATTTTTTAAAGAAAGAAATAGATAGTAGTCAGATGGGGCAAGGTCGGGAGAATATGGAGGATGAGGAAGAACGTCCTATTCGAAGTCTAACAGCTTCCTACGGATAGACATTGCGACGTGAGGTCTGGTGTTATCATGATGGAAAACAATTCCACGTCTGTTGGCCAATTCAGGGCACTTCCGTGCGATGGCAGTCTTCAGTTCGTCCAGTTGAAGGCTGTAATTCGCCGCGTTGATGGTTTCGTTTGGTTGAAGAAGCTCATAATATATCACGCCCTTAAAATCCCACCAGATACTCAGAAGAACCTTTTTTGCGTGAAGCCCCGGCTTGACCACTGTTTGCGTAGACGCGTCGCTGGTTCCCCACGACCTCTTGCGGCTAACATAATTGTATAGGATCCAACTTTCATCGCCTGTTATGATCCTCTTCAAGAACGGTTCTTTTTGTTGCCGTTGAAGCAGCATATCGCAGACGTTCACACGTTCCAGCAACTGCCGTTCATTCATTTCGTGTGGCACCCACACATCCAGTCGACTTGAGAATCCTAGCTTCTTCAGATGGTCATGCATGGTGGAACAGACTTGTGCAGAGTGTCGGCGAGTTCTCTAACTGTCACTCGAGGATTTTCGTGCACGAGATCCATAAGAAGCGTTTCATCAACCTCCTGAGGCCGGCCTGAGCGAGCTTGATCTTCCATGTTGAAATCGCCAGCTTCGAATCTTCGATACCATTTTCGAACTGTCTGGTGAGTGACGCAGGCATCTCCATATACTGAGAACATCTCATTCAGGGTCTGCGAAGCCGTGACGCCACGTTTAAAGCAATATAGCATCACAAGACGAAAATGGACTTTTTGGTTCTCCATTTTTCAAACTGATTTCTGACGAAATAGTTGCACTTAGGAAGATCTGCGAAGTTTCCTTAGCGGGCTCATAGATCCGGGAATGTTTGTTGACAAACATGAAATCGTTTAGAGCGCCCTCGTTCTTACTGATTACGTAGAAATGTGGAGCGCGCGAAATTTGAAATGAACTTTCCGAACAACCTAATATGAGGATGTTCCATTTTAAGGGTACACCTAAAATATCTCTCTTATTTTTGATTTTAGAGAAAAATGGTTCAGACACGTTTTGTATGGTTACGAGGGGGCCATAAGATGGTACCATCGATTTGACATTGAAATGTTATTTGAAGGTCACGTGAAGGTTAACTCAATTTTATTAGATGGCAATCCCTATCATTTATTACATATTCTTATAGCAGACCTCAAGAGCTTCCCAAAACACTATAATCAAATGTTTTTTGGTGAAGTGCTTTTCGAGTTATAAAGCTCCAAATTTACAAAATTTTGATAAAAATACAAAATATTTCGTAAAACATTCACTTTCCGATAGTATTATCTTACATGATCCAACCAGCCAAGGCAAGATCCGAGCATGATCCAGCCAGTCAAGGCAAGATCCAAGCATGATCCAGCCAGTCAAGGCAAAATCCGAGCATGATCCAGCCAGTCAAGGCAAGATCCGAGCATAATCCAACCAGTTAAGGCAAGATCCGAACATGATCCAGCCAGTCAAGGCAAGAACCGAGCATGATCCAGCCAGTCAAGGCAAGATCCGAGCATGATCCAGCCAGTCAAGGCAAGATCCGAGCATGATCCATCCAGTCACAGCAAGATCGTCTTTTGTGTACAATTACTTAAAGTGTTCAAAAACTTGGCCATTTACTTGTATGCATAGCTCTAGTCTATGGTGAAAGTCGTCCCTAACTTTTTCAAGAATACCTACATTAATATTTCTGCAAGCCTGTCTGATCCGATTTTTCATATTTTCAATGGTTGTAAGTTTTTGCGAATAAACTATATCTCTAATGTAGCCCCAGAAATAAAAATCTAAGGGTGTCAAGTCGGGTGATCTTGGGGACCATTTGAACTCAGTTGCCTATACCAATCCACCTATTCGGGAATCTATTGTTTAAATATTGTGTATAACAGCTCGAGATCTATGAGCCGGTGCTCCATCTTGTTGGAACCACATTCGTCTGAGTAAATCATTGTCGATATGTCTCAAGAGGTTGGGCAAGTCATCTTGAAGAAATCTTAGATAGATTGCCGCATTAAGATTTTCTTCAAAAAAATATGTACCAACAATAACATCTCCCAGGATGCCTGCCCAAATGTTAATGGACCATTACCGTTGGAACTCTTGGCTTCTCTGCCAATGTGGATTAGCATCTGAATAATAATGGCAGTTACGTATATTAACGCCTCCTCTATTACAAAACGTGGCTTCATCAAAAAAAAGCGTATCAGCAATGAACCGGGGATTTTGTTGGATTTGATCTCGAGCCCAGTTACAAAAACGTACACGGCGTTGGTAGTCCCTCTCTTCCAATTGCTGAGTTAGATGAATGTGATATGGGTGAAACTTGTTGAGCTTGAACACACGATTGGCTGTTGGTTTAGATATACCGTATTGCCTCTCAATTTGTCTCGTAGAGATTTGAGGATTCAAAGCAACGGCACCTATAACAGTCAGTGATATGACTTCATCAGGGCCCGATTTTCGCCGGTTTCTTCTAAGAAAACCCTGTTCAGCTATGTCGCAGAATCTTTTTATTACTTTCCTATCAGGATGGCGTCTGTCTGGAAATCTTTCAGCATAAAGCCTTTCTGCTGCCGAGTAATTATTCCTGGCCTCACCCAAAATGCGAATCATGTCCACAATTTCATTTGGCGGATAAGCAGCCATAATTATAAAGAAAAAAAGCGCCAAAAAACCAAAGATTCCTGTCTTATAAAAAAAAAAGTCAATGGATAATAATATGCGTCTGTCTGAGACTTCGCAAAAATACTGACAGTTGCCCAAGTAAGAAATTTGAAACAAGTCTCTTGATATTTGTTTCATTAAAAGAATTGACAATTGCACTTTCACAATTGTTACAGTTCATTGATTATCAGGCAATACAGGATCTCGCCTTGACTGGTTGGATCATGCTCGGATCTTGCCTTGACTGGTTGGATCATGTAAGATAAGACTATCGAAAAGTGAATGTTTTACGAAATATTTTGTATTTTAATCAAAATTTTGTAAATTTGGAGCTTTATAACTCGAAAAGTATTTCACCAAAAACATTTGATTATAGTGTTTTGGGAAGCTCTCGAGGTCAGCTACAAGAATATGTAATAAAAAATAGGGGGTGTCATCTAAAAAAATTGAGGTAACCTTCACGTGACCTTCAAATGACTCTTCAAGGTCAAGTTAATGGTACCATCTTATGGCCTCCTCGAAACCATACAAAACGTGTCTGAACCATTTTTCTCTAAAATAAAAAATAAGAGAGATATTTGGGGTGGACACTTAAAATGGGACACCCTGTATACATATATACGTATTCCACGCATATACATATATACGCTCCACGAGCGTATACATACATACATATATAGCGTGGAGGGTTATAAGCTTACAACCCGAGATGTGAAAGTAGATTAAGTTAAGACAAACATAAAAGTTCTATACCGTTTTGCGAGATCTATGCCAGCGCGCTTCCACTCCCCAAATTTCTGTCATTAATAACTCGATAATTATTGCGAATCTCGCAATACGGTATGGACTTTTATGTTTGTCTTAACTCAATTTACCTTCATACTTCGGGTTGTAAACTTACAATCCCCTACCTTGTATATACAGGATGTCCCATTTTAACTTTCGCATTAAAAAATCTCGAAATCTTCGAAGTCAACGACAAAATGTTTCAGACAAAAGTCGTATAATTTCAAAGGGGACCTAACCTATACTGTTTTGCTTACAGATGGGGCCACTTTCGAGATATTCACTGATCATTACTTTTCTTAAATGAATACCCCAATTTTTTATTATACCTTCCTTTAATAATTAATTTAAACAACTTTTATCTGAAAATTTTTTTTATTTTTTTTATTTTAAATATTCATTTTAGATATTTAAGGAAGACTTGATAACTTTTTCAATACTTAACTCACGGTATCTCATGAACTACTTGTCGGAAGAAAAAGTACTAGATATTTTTGCACTACTTGGTATTTTTGCTCTCAAGAATATATTGTTACAATATCATCCTGAGTTTTGTTAATTTGATGATTTCGAAATTTCCAAAAGTCAGTAAGTGAACAAAAGTCAGGGCGCTATAAGTACAATGCATTCTTGAGACCAAGTAGAGCAAAAAAGTTTAGTACCACTTTTTCTTCCGATAAATAGTTAACGAGATATGGTGAGTTAAATATTGAAAAAGTTATCAAGTTTCCCTTAAATATCTAAAAAAATATTAGGCAAATAAAAAAAATGTTCCAAACAAAAGTTATTTATTATATATTATTTATTATTATTTATTATTATTTATTATATGTATATATTAAATTAATTGATAGAAAAAGAAGATGTAATAAAAAATTGGGATTTCTATTTAAGAAAAATAATGATCAGTGAATATCTCGAAAGTGTCATTTGTAAACAAAATAGTAGTTGTTTTATGTCCCCCTTGAAATCCTACAACTTTTGTTCGAAACATTTTTTCGTCAACCTCGAAGATTTCGAGATTTTTTAATGCGAAGGTTAAAATGGGACACCCTGTATGTATAGAGTGTTTGAAAGCTTATCATGCAGACGAAAGTAGAAGTAGATTGGGTGTAGCCGAGAAGAAAAGTCATGTACCATAATGTCAAATTGGCAATAGTTACCGAGTTATTAATTAAAACATATGAGTCAACGAGCGCGTAGAGAGCGGAAGGCGACCGCAGTAAGCACGTAGACATTTGATACAGGCGGAGTCAGCGAGTGGGGGTAGGCGAGCGCATGCGGCGAGGGGCAACGTAAACGACAAGAGGCGAGCGCGAGCGACGAGGAGCGAGCGAGCGCGAACGACGAGGAGCGAGCGAGCGCAAGCGACAAGAAGCGAGCGAACGCGACGAAGAGCGAGCGAGCGCGAACGACGAGGAGCGAACGAGCTATAAGGAAAAAGCTATAAAGAAAAAGCTCGCTCGCTCCTCATCGTTCGTGCTCACTCGCTCGCCTCTTGTCGCTTGCGCTAGCTCGCTCCTCGTCGCACGCGCTCGCCTCTTGTCGCTTACGTTGCCCCTTGCCGCGCGTGCTCGTCTAATGCCATTCGCTGACTCCGCCTGTATCAAATGTCTACGTGCTTACTGCGGCCGCCCTCCGCTTTCTACGCACTCGTTGGCTCACATGTTTTAATTAATAAGTCGGTAACTATTGCCAATTTAACATTATGGTACATGACTTTTCTTCTCAGCTACACCCAGTCTATCTCCAACTTTCATCTGCATGATAAGCTTTCAAACACCCTGTATATACAGGATGTCTCAGAACTTTGGCACACGGGCTTCGTAGGGGTATAGAGCTAAGTGAGAGGAACAAAAAAGTCCTGTGCCATAATATGAAAATCGTAATAGTTTTTTAATTATAACAGCGCAAAGTTAAGCGTTTTCCACGCCCAGCGCGGCCTACAGACGCTCCGCGGCAAGCTGTGTGCGTAGGGGCTGAGCGATAACGCGGCTTGCGCTGACCGTCGCGCGGCGTCAAAGCGCCAAGACGCCATCGTGACAGCCCCTACGCACACAGCTTGCCGCGGAGCGTCTATAAGTCGCGACGGGCGTGGAAAACACCAAACTTTACACGGTTATTACTAAAAAACTATTACGATTTTCATATTATGGCACAGGACATTTTTCCTCTCACTTAGCTATATGTCCCTACGGAGCCCGTGTCTCAAAGTTCTGAGACACCCTGTATACAGGGTCTGCCAAAAGTTCTGGAACGGCTAATTATTAAAAAAAATAATGATTGCTTAAAACAATGTTTGAAACAAAAGTTGTAGGGCTTAAAAGAAGCTATCAGATATTGATAATTGTTTAATTTTGGAATGACTTTGAGAAACGTTATCAAGGTCGACATAAAAATCTTAAATAGAAACTCTAATCTTTTATTGCACTGTCTTTTTCTACCAATTACTTTGAACAACTTTTGTCTGAAACATTTTTTTATTTGCCTAATATTTTTTTTAGATATTTAAGGATAACTTGGTAACTTTTTTAATATTTAACTTACGATATCTCGCTAACTGTTTGTCTGGATGAAAATGGTACTAGACTTTTCTATTCTACTTGATCTCAAGAATATATTGTTACAATAGCTCCCTGACTTTTGTTAATTTGATGATTTTGAAATTTCGAAAGATTGATAAATTAACAAAATATAGAGCATTATTGTACTAATATATCCTTGAGATCAAATAGAATAGAAAAGTCTAATACCATTTCTTTATCCCGACAAACAGTTAGCAAGAATAGAAAAGTCTAATACCATTTCTTTATCCCGACAAACAGTTAGCGAGATATCGTAAGTTAATATTAAAAGAGTTACTAAGTTATTCTTAAATACCTCAAAAAAATTAGGCAAATAAAAACATATTTCAGACAAAAATTGTTCAAATTAATTGGTGGAAAAAGACGGTGTAATAAAAAATTAGAGTTTCTATTAAAGATTTTTATGTCGACCTTGATAACGTTTTTTAAGGTCATCCTAAGGTCAAACAATTATTAATATCTGATAGCTTTTTTAAGCCTTACAATTTTTGTTTCAAACATTGTTTTAAACAATCATTATTTTTTCAAATAATTAGCCGTTCCGGAACTTTTAGCAGATCCTGTATATACAGGGTGTTCTAAAAAGATATGTCAAAAATTTAAGGAGATATTCCTCACACCTGAAGGATGAAAAAATGTTATATGGATATAGGTGCGGAAATGCTTATTTCAGAAGTTAAGTAAATAAGCCAAATGTAAATAAGCCTAATTAAACGATTGTCGTCTACAATAATTAATCCTAAATATTTCCTTGTGTAAGTAACATAGCTAGTGTAAGTAATATAACAGTATTTTCAACATAACTCCTGAAATAAGCATTTCCGCACCTACGTCCATATAACATTTTTTCATCCTTCAGGTGTGAGGAATATCTCCTTAAATTTTTGACATATCTTTTTAGAACACCTTGTATATTTATGAATAAATCTGGATATTTGAATAAAAAATTATATATTGGTTTTTAATGCTATAAAATCTACAATGTATAAGCGCTCTTATGGATTCTTTATTAAACCAATTAACGATTGATATTAGGATTGTCAAAAATATTTAATTACCAAAAGATTTTCCGGGTTGATAAGAACTACAGGAGCAGAGAACAATAGTCATGAATAAAATCAATTTATTCTGATTCCTCCGAAACTTTACGACTCCTTTCTCCGGCTTCATCCAGAGTGAGGTATGTGCGTCCTGTGGCGTCTTGCATACCGTACATCGCTGAACAAACGTGTTTCACTGTAGAGATCCGCGTAGGCATTTGGTGCTTGCGCGAAACGCGTCTTCTTTCGAAGGTCTCCTACCGCTGGCGGAAAATCATTTGTAAAGCTTACGAACGCCGTCTCGAGGTGCGACGGGCGACGACTTCTCTTGTCGGCAGACATCATCGATTTCGATTACGGTCGCTGGATTAAAGCCGAACGGAGATGACGCCAGGGGACCATATATACGTATATATCCACGGTGAATTTCTCCAAGTTGCGCTAATCGAGCGATCGTTCAATGTCCATCTCGTTGACAGGATGACACGCGTCCTGTTCCTACCGAAGAGCCGCGTCGCTGGCCGACGTGTATAATGTCATTCACACGTGTGTGCACATATGCATCTCTCTCGTTCCTGCGTGCGCGCGCGCATGTACGCACGTACAGTGACGAGAATATGAGGCGATAAACAGAGGCTTATCGAAAGAATATTTAAAATGTCAACTTGTTCTCTTATGACTAGCGATGCAATATTCATTGCGAATATTTAGCTGCCGATGCGGAACAGCGTGATAGCAATTTTCGTCCGGCGGATCGAATGTTGTCCCTTCGATGGTTCGATGGTACATCAAGTGCGTAAGCTACGCGCGAAATAGACACTTTGTCGTGAGTCTATATGTGTGTATGTGTGTGTACAGTAGTGCATTTTATTCACTAAGCGTTCAGTAAGCTTTCAGATTTAACTAGTCCGGACTTTTCATCTTCGTCAGATGTGAAAGTATGCGTCAATTAAATCAAAACATCTAATGATCTAACACTTGAAGTATAAATCTAACGCTTGAAGCAATGAAAGTAATGATGCACATATATCTAAATCCGAATATTCTTATATCGAAAATTTAAATATTCGAAATTTTTTTTTAAATTGACACAATAAGAATGTCCATAATGTACAGAATCCTTGCTCTTTTTCATTTAACATCATTCTTTTTCTATGTGGACATATATGATTATGTATTAGGTGTACAAATGAATAATCCAAATTATTTTAAGCAGTTATGAAATTAATTTTAAATTGAATAGATTTTCCCGCTCTTTTATGATCATGCAATGTTGACATATAGCTATTAAAAAGAACATATAGTTTGGCGAAAGGCTCAACATAACTTTCAAAAATATTCAGTTCAGTACAGTCGAAAATGGCAACAGATAAGGTGCATATCCAATACTGCATTCTTTACGAATTCCAACAAGGAAAAAATGCTGCAAGAACGTGCGAATCGATTTGTTCCTTTCTCGGCTAAGGTGTTGTATCGTATGATGTGTGCGCATTTTGGTTTAAGCGGTTTAAAAGCAGTAATTTCAGTCTAATCGACAAACAACGCCATGGAGACCTTCCGAAGTGCGATAATGATGATTTGGAACAACTGCTCGCTGAGAATTCGGCACAAACGCATAAAGAGCTTGCAGAACAGTTGGGAGTAACGCAGCAAACGATTTCCAAACGCCTACATGAAATGGGAAAGATCCAGAAAGAAGGAAAATAGGTGCCTAACCGCATGAACTCATTGAAACCAACAAAAATCAACGAGTGGCAGCATGTCTTTCTCTTCTCAATAAGCAGCGTCGAAAGTCTTTCTTGTGGAAAATCGTTACGGGCGATGAGAAATGGATACTCTATGACAATTCGAAACGCAGAATGTCATGGGTAAATCCCGGCGAATCATCAAAATCGGTCGCAAAACCCAATCGCTTCGAAAAGAAGGTTCTTCTCTGCATTTGGGATTGGTGGGATATCAAGGGCGTGCTTTATTATGAGTTGTTGGAACCGGGTGAAACAGTTACTGCGAACTGCTACCAACGTCAATTAATCTGCTTGAGTCAAGAATTGGAACGAAAACGCCCGTATACTGGCAAAGGAGAACGTCCAGTGAAATTGTTGCATGACAACGCCAGGCCACACGTTGCTTCCAATACAAAAGACACCATAATGAGTCTTGGCTGGGACGTCTTGCAGCACCCGGCGTATTCACCAGACATTGCTCCATCCGATTATCATTTGTTCCGGTCGATGCAACACGCCTTGTGCGATATGCACTTCCAATCAGTGGATGAGATCCGAAAATGGCTTGACGACTTTATCGTGTCCAAAGACGTAACGTTTTTCTGAGATGGAATTCATCAGCTGCCTGAAAGATGGCTTAAAGTTATAGAAAGCGATGGCGAATACTTTGATTTTACAATTTAATTTACTTTCATTTAAAATAAACCTTGAATGTAGCTGAAAAGATTGGATTATTCATTTGTACACCTAATATATGATTATATACTCACACTAAAGAAAGCGGTACACTTAAAATGTGGGAAAAATTTGCCAAACTTCAAATGATCGTAACTTGATAAATAAAGAAGATAGAAAGGTCTTTAAAAAATGAAAATGCTTGGAATCTCTAATTAAAGAATCGATTTATTTTAATGTAGCGAGAAAAATTTATTGAAAATGGCGGAGTATGCGCAATTGAAAATATTTGTCCGAGTTTGCCACGGCACGTGGCGAGAGAGAAGTGTCGTAATGCAATCGGATAAAAAGCATGCGATAGTACAAAGTCTCCTATTTAAAATGGTTTTTTCGATACGATGGTTTGTCGCCGAATAATTCGCACTTAAAGTAAACTATTGATTTTTTCTTCAAATGTGAATAATTCGGCGAATAATCATCGTATCGATACGATTAATAAAGCATTTTAAAGAGGAGACTCTGTACTATCACATGTTTATTATTCAATTGGCTTTTTATTTAAATATTGCAAGACTTGACTCTCGCATTGTGACATTGCAAACTCGGATCATTATTTTCCAATTGTGCTTGTCTTCGCTTCATCAACCGCCATTTTGAAGAATGTTGTCGGACATAATTGCAATATAAAATTTTGAAAAGTAGAAATCCGAACCTTTAAAATGGTTTTATAAGACATTGCTAACTGGTTTGTTAGGCACTAAGATATTCCATTTTGAATTTGTAACAACGTCGAATTACAAGAATAAGAATTCCATTGTTCGTTAGTACCGTAATATTTTAAGATTCCAAAACCGTCCTTGTGGTTATGTCCTTATGTGTATATGTGTTGTGACATGGCGGCCGTGGAGGCGCCCGTCACAGTGCGAACCCTCGGTCACGACACGAGATTTGCGGGGGGGGGGAGAGATTATCGCGCAAGATTTGCGGGGGAGGGGAGTCGAATGGCCTCGCTGCATATTAATTTAAATTAAGGACCCCCCCCCCCATTAGAGTTAAGAGCGCGCAGGTGTGACGGTCTCGCGCCCCCGAGCTTTGTGCCCTTGGACCTCCCGAGCCGACCGCCAAGACCAGAGGATCAAGAGGACTTGGAGGGCGTCGCTCGCCGCCAGGCACGGCATCAGGTGATTGCTCTCGATTCTCTTTTTCTATTACCGAATTATGTGTCGTCCCGAAAGATATTACCGCTGCCGTGTTTGTTGTTCAATAGGCCACAAAGACAACACAGAAGAAGGAGGCGAGAGACCGGCGATCACGCTCCCGACGCATGGCACGACAGCCGAAGACAAGGCGCGCAGATCCACGGGCGAGACAAAGAAAGAGAGAGAGAGATAGAGAGCGAGAGCGAGATAAAACATCCGTTCCGCGGACCAACAACAATAGTCACGTTCAGTAGAACAAAGTGATCAGAGAGCGCTTAGTGATTATTGTCTGTGATTGGAGCATTCTTTTAGATTCTTCATAGACCCAGAATTATTTACCAATCAGGAGCGAGATTCAGTGGAAAATTTAGTAATGTTTTCCAACTGTTGAGTCTGCTGAATGCAGCCAAAAATCCGCGGAAGGATTGCTGTACCACGGGAGTAGGCGAGGAACGGGGTGAAGAGAAACCCCTCGTAAAAACGGAGAGAAAGAAAGAGATTCCGTTTTTCGCTGCAAGAAGAAGCAGATTCGTTTTTCGACTCGACGCGAGGAGAGCCGTTTTCGCCGAGGCAGATTATCGTTTTGTAGCTGCGAGAACAAAAGCTCATTTTGATGTTCCGACTGCCTAATAGAAATCATTATCGTACCGCTCCCACATTCCGGACGTGCCGATCTCGATCGGGAAGTAGCGGGTGCAGTGCTGTGCCGTGCTGTGCAGTGCTGTGCCGTGCTGTGCAGTGCCTTGCGGCATCGAGCCAGGCGAGGTCGAGGAGAGGAGCGACATCCGACCTCGCATCAGAACCGACCCGCCCGAGGATCGTCGGAAGCCACGCCGCCGGGAGGTTCCCGATCTTGTAAGACCGTCCACCTGCTCTAATTTTCCGGTGTCTCGTTTACGTGTTGCGTCCCGCAAATTTATTATGTGAGCCGAGCAGTACCGATCTCGCGGAAATAAAGCGGCGTGAATTTGTACCGGCCCGCGGGGTCTCGGAGCGTGTCGATTTCCGAGACAAATAAATCGCAATATTGCTTAGAAGACCGCATTCTTTTGTTTCCTCACACGTTCCCGGATTTCCGACCGAACCTTCCCGTCTACCGACTTAAACTCTCGAGGAGCTGCCGGTCCCGTCGGATTTTCGCGTTGCGGTCATTCGGCTGTTTCTTTTTGTGTTGGTGATCGGTGCGGTTGTTCGCACCTGGCGCTCAACTTAGCGTGTCGCTTGGTGTGTAGAACCGTGACGTGTGGGCCGACGGAAAGTTGCCGGAGCTTAAAAAATAGCGTCGCAGTGTGTGTGTGTGTTTGTATTTGTATGTGTTCATTCCAAGGATAAGGACCGTGGCTCGTCAACTCCACGGTATTTCACGGTTCCAACCCTTCTTGTGGCGTGTACGCGCGCGTGAGTGAGTGAGTGAGGTGAGTAAGGTGAGTGAGGTGAGTGAGATAAGTGAGGTGAGTGAGGTGAGTGAGTGAACGCGTGAGGACGTGAGTGAGTGAGGGCGTGAGGACATGACTGAGTGAGTGAGGACGTGAGGGCGTGAGTGAGTGAGTGAGGGCGTGAGTACATGAGTGAGTGAGTAAGGGTGTGAGGGCGTGAAAGCGTGAGGGAAGGAGAGAGAAGGGGGAGAGAGGGAGGGGGAGGAAGGAAGGGAGAGAGGGAGGGAGGGTGAGAGGGTGAGAGGGAGAGAGGGTGAGAGGGAGAGAGGGAGAGGGGGAGGGAGAGTGAGAGAAAGAGAGAGAGAAAGAATACCGTATTAGTAGCGTGTGTGCCCACCTCTTGCACTAATTACTTCCTCCATGCGACAAGGAATGCTCCTTATGACCGTTTGAATTTCAGCCTGTGTAATGTTACCTCATTCAATTTCAAGAACTCTTCGAAGTTCTGGCAATGATTGTGGAGCAGGTACATGATTGCGTACTTTTCTGCCGAGATTGTCCCAAAGATATTCAAGGGGATTTAAGTCTTGACTCATAGGTGGCTATTCGAGTAAATTGATGTCTACTTCCCTTGTCTACTTATTGGAAATCCAGTATTCCTCTTGCAATGTATGGTCGCGCATTATCTTGAATAAATATGAAAATCTCTCCAATGAAAGGCGCTTACGGAATAACGTGAGATATCAATATTTCCTCTACGTATATATCTGCGGGGTTTTTATCCTTGGAATGAATACACACACATACACACACCACACATGCGAGCGCGCGCGCATGTACGCATACACGCACGCATTCACACACACATACGCACACAACCACAAGGACGGTTTAGTGTCTTAAAATATTGCGGTGCTAGCGTACAACGGAATTCTTATTCTTGTAATTCGTTGTTATTACAAATTCAAAATTGAATATTTTAGTACATAATACAGCTCACAATATTACAAGAGCATTTTAAAGGTTCGGATTTCTATTTTTTTAAATTTTATATAGCAATTATGTCCGATAACTTTCTTCAACATGGCGGTTGATGAAGCGAAAACAAGCACAATTGGAAAATAATGGTCCGAGTTTGTGACGGCACAACGCGAGAGTCAAGTCTCGCAATATTTGAATAAAAAGCCAATTGAATAAAAAGTATGTGATAGTACAGATTCTTCTCTTTAAAATGCTTTTTCAATCATGTCGATATAATGATTTTTCGCCGAATTATTCATATTTGAAGAAAAAAGCAGTGTTTTACTTGAACTTATCTTTACTTGAACACATCACTCAATAAGTTCATAGGATGACATATAGATGGCGCTACTATTGACAAATCCATATGATTTTTAGGAAGTACTAACCTGCAAATGATACATGTCAAAATTTCATGACAACCGGACGTTTAGTTCACAAGTTACAGTGGTTTTAGTGACGCTATTGTTTTAATTTTGAAAACAACGGAAAAATCTGAGTTTCGTGTGTTAATAAAGCATTGCTTTTTAATGGGAAAAAATACCGTTCAAGTCAAGACTTGACAAATGTTGTTCGGACTCTGCTTCATCGAGACAAATGGTAGAGAAGTAGTTTGCTGATTTTAAAGGCGGCCGTACAAATACCGATGACGCTGAACGCTCTGGTCGCTCAAATTCGACAGTTATTCCAGAAAACATAAAAAAAGTTCACAAAATAGTTTTGGCCGATCGTAAATTGAAGTTACATGAGATAGCTGACACCTTAAAGATATCAGAAGGCAGTATATTCACCATTTTGCATGAACATTTGTCCATGAGGAAGCTCTGTCCGAAGTGGATACCGCGTTTGCTCACAGTCAATCAAAAACAGCAACGCGTCGACGATTCAGCGGGTTTGAAGCTGTTTCAGCGCAATAAAAAAGATTTTTTGATGTATGTGACAATGGATGAAACATGGATCCATCACTACACTCCAGAGTCAAATCGGCAGTCAGCTAAGTGGACAGCAATCGGCGAAACCCGCCTAAAGCGACAAAAAATGCAAATGTCAGCTGGTAAGGTTTTGGCCTCCATATTTTGGGATGCACAAGGTATTTTATTTATTGATTACCTTGAGAAAGGAAGAACCATCAATACCGAATATTATATAGCGTTATTGGTGCGTTTGAAGGAAGAAATTGCGAAGAAATGACCCCAAATGAAGAAGAAAAAATGCTCTTTCACCAGGATAATGCACCGTGTCACAAGTCGCTCACAACAATGGCAAAATTGCATGAATTGCACTTTCAATTGCTTCCCCATCCACTGTATTCTCCGGATCTGACTCCCAGCGACTACTATCTGTTTGTAGGCCTAAAAAGAATGCTCCAGGGAAAGAGATTTGGCTCCAATGAAGAAGTGATTGCCGAAACTGAAGCCTATTTTGAGACCAAAGATAAATCGTTCTATAAAAGAGGCATCGAAATGTTAGAGAAGCATTGGAATCAATGTATCACTCTTGAAGGAGACCATGTAGATGAATAAAGTCAAATTTTACCTAAAAGTTATTGTTTTATTAGTCATCCTACGAACTTATTGAGTGATGTGTTAAATGTGAATTATTCGGCGACAAATCATCGTATCGAAACGATTAGAAAAGCATTTTAAAGAGGAGACTTTGTGCTATCACATGCTTTTTATCCGATTGCGTTACGATACTTGATTCTTGCCATGTGCCGTGGCAAACTCGGACAAACATTTTTTAATTTTGCATGCTTTTGCTTTGTCATCCGCCATTTTCGATAAATTTCTCTCGCTACATTGAAATAAATCGATTATTTAATTAGAGATTCCAAGCTTTATTTTCATTTTTAAAGACCTTTCTATCTTTATTATTTACTAAGTTGTGATCATTTGCATTTTGGTAAATTTTTTCTACATTTTAAGTGTTCCACTTTTTTTGGAGTGAATGTATATAAATAAAATTTATATATAATTTAAACATAGTCATATGATTTTATACAATTATATATAGTATGTCCCATGGGAAGTCGTTAAAACAAATCAGCTGTCATTTTCGAATGTATTCAGTTATTGTAAAAACAAAAATTGCATTTGAAAGAGGAAACTCTGCAATTTCTAACAGGTATAAATAAAATTTTTTAAAAATGTCAGTGTATCAATTCATTTTGTTGATGAAAAATGACGAGAAATATGCTAATGATCAAATAAGCTAGTGATAAATATTTTCGAAGTGCGCATTATCTGAATTTGTATAAAACCTAATTTTTTTACGAAAATTCCTAAAAACATATCGTCATATCAGGTGTAGTAAAAAGAAATCCATTATTTTTGCATAAAATTGAAGGCTTTAATTACCATAGTTAGAATGATCCGATTTAGGTCAAATATGCGCCGTTTTGTTCGATAACTTGTTGCCATTTTGAAGGTAATTTCATTATGCCTCTCTCATAGAAGCCCTCGTCCCTATTGGCAAAAAATTGAGACAGTCGATTTTCACAAGCCTCTCTTGAAGCGAATTTTTCACCAGCAAAATTGTTCGCCATGGACAGGAACAGATGGTAATCACTTGGTGCCAGGTTCGGACTATAAGGTGGATGCATAAGAACCTCCCAACCAAGCTCCCGGAGCTTCTGGCGAGTCACTATCGATGTGTGTGGCCTGGCGTTGTCCTGATGGAACACAATTCCTCTCCTATTGGCCCAAAGCTGGCCGCTTCTGGGCGATTGCTTCCTTCAGACGGTTCAATTGTTGACAGTACAGTTCCGAGTTAAGAGTTTTGCCGTAGGGGAGCAGCTCATAGTAGATAATTCCCTGCCAATCCCACCAAAAACACAGCAAAACCTTCCTGGCCGTCAATCCTGGCTTGGCCACCGTTTCCGCCGGCTCACCGCGATTCGACCACGACCGTTTTCGCTTGACGTTGTCGTAAGTGATCCACTTTTCATCACCAATGACCAACCGCTTCAGAAATGGGTCGATTTTGTTGCGATTCAGCAGCGATTCGCAGATGGAAATTCGGTCCATGAGGTTTTTTTGCGTTAACTCGTGTGGCACCCATACATCGAGCTTCTTTTTGTATTCAGCCTTATTCAAATGGTTCCAAACGGTTTTTTGTGCAATCTTTAGCTCTTGGGCAATCGAAACAGTGCTTGCATGACGGTCGGACTCGACAATGTCCATGATTTTATCGATATTTTCGACAATTGGCCTTCCAGTGCGTGGTGCATCTTTGACATCGAAATTACCGGAACGGAATCGACGAAACCAAAATTGCGCGTGATTGGCTGTTACAGTATCAGGACCATAAACACTATTCACATTTTCAGCCGCCTGGCTTGCGTTTTCGCCTTTATCGAAGAAAAACTGTAAAATATAGCGTATTTTCTCTTTGCTAGTGTCCATCTTTGACGCGCGCTCAAACAAAACTGAGTCAACTAATTACAAAATTGTCAAAAAAGTTTTTTTAGTACGAAATCTCATCTTTCTAGCGCCATCTAGTGGAACCCGATCGGACTTATACAACGCGAGATACAGATAACTAAAGCCATCTATTGGAAAAAATAATGGATTTCTTTTTACTACACCTGATATATATATATATATATATATAGTTGCCATATTGAAATTACTAAATTGCAAAAAATTTCAGAACTACATATATTTTAAGTACAAATCTTGAGGACATGATTGAAATACTTTTCAATAATTTTCAACATTTTTATCAAGATGAAATCCATGGTTTAAGAAAAAATTGACGAGATAAAATCGCATTTTTTGGAAAAAACCGTTATAAATCGGTAGAAACACTCATTTTTTATGATTCTCGCAGTGGATTCGGAAAGAGCGATCTCGAAAACTTTTAATAATGTACTTCGAATTAAAATTTTCTAGCATTTTCATAAAAATTCATAACATTGAAATCAACGCGAAATTTCTGTTCCAGAGGGCATTAATGGGTTAATACAGCTCTGAATGTGACGAAGCACAAAACTACGGGATCAATAATAAATCTTCTTCTTGTAACATAAATTCGTAGAAATAAAAATGTTTTAATTTAAAAACATATGAAATTGTGTTCACTTTTTATGAATTCATATTGATGGAAAAAATTCACGATTGCTTTGCAATAGATTCTATCCAAATTGAAATGACTGCAACTATTGTTTTCAAACAACGAGATTTAAATATATTGGATGAGGATGAAAGTTCGTACCCGATTTCAATAGATGTCATTATTGTGGTTGCACAGTAGCCATATTGTTCAATAAAATTTACTTATTATATATTACTGAAAAGATGACGTTCTTAGCTGTAATAGAAATGTAGAATTTGTTTTCTTTGATTTCATTTCATTTGTGAGAAAAATGATCGAGTACTAGTGAAAAAAGACTTCAGCATATTGTGCTTTATAACTTTAGGAAAAAATATTTAGTAAATTTATTAAGACTGTGCGTTATCCATATAAAAACAATAAAGAAATGGTTTCTAAAATTTCGACATGGTAATTTTAATTCAGAAGATGAGTCACGATTCTAAACAGCTTTTAACCATGATAACGATATTCTAATTTTAATGATATTCTAGTAATTTAATGGATAATAATCTATAAATTTCAATAGAAGAAGTTACATAGAAGTTAAACATCGATAAATCGACAGTACTTTGACATCTAACCAAGATCGGGAAACAATCTAAAGCTCGGTGCTTGAGTATCACATGTTTTCACTAAAAAGAACAAAATTAGCTGAGTTTCTTTCCTCAAGAGTTTCTTTCCTCAGCTGACTAAAGAAGGATTCATTTCTAAATCAATTAGTGACTGACAATGAGAAGTGGGGTCTATATAATAATGTTTAAAATAAACGAACTTGGAAAAAAATAAACCCGATTAGCCAATGCCAAAATTTGGCACAACCTGAGAAGATAAAGTTATTTATTTGGTAGGGTTATAAGGATGTAATCTCTTTTGTATATTACTTCCCCTTGGTGAAATTTCTACTCTCTGTTGGTGATTAATTCTGCCAACATGCGCAATTTAAAAAGGCAACCTAAGAAAGTATTGATCGGAAAAATATTATTCAGTCAGATGTTACTATGACAACGCTAGACTTTACGTTTCTCGATCTTTCATATTGCATCCCTATGCACGTAACGAGCATATTTCTTTATGTATTGATAAATATAATTGTAGTTACAATGTATTAACTTATCGACATTTGGAAATTTCAAAATTATTAAATTAACAAAAGTTAGGGCACTATTATACTAGGTGTGTAACCAAGTTTCCGGGTTTCACACATGGATGGCGCTAATGACACATGTAGTCGACATACATGTCTGAAGTTGTGTTTTTTTATAGCTTCGAGATCTGTTAATAATAACCAGTCGTAATACCAACACATATCGTAACACAAAAATATATTTTCTAACAACGAAGATGTCGAGTTTTGTGCCAAATAAATAGCATTTGCGGGAAGCTTTGCTTTTCTGCTTTTACTTGAAAAAAAAATGCAGCTGAAGCACGTTGTTTGCTTGAGGAGGTCTACAGCGAACATGCACCATCGAAAACTACCTGTGAAGATTGGTTTAAACGTTTCAGAAGTGACAATTTTGACACTGAGAACAAGGAGTGCTCCGGAAGACCAAAAACAATTGAGGACGCCGATCTGCAAGCGTTATTGGATGAAGATGATATGCAAATACAAGATCAACTTGCGGAGGCATTAAATATGACTCGCCAAAGTATTTCCAAACGTTTACATGCCATGGGAAAAATTCAAAAGGAAAGAAAATGGGTGCCGCATGAGTTGACTGAGAGACAGATGGAAAATCGAAGAGCCACTTCCGAAATTTTACTTTTGCGGCATGAAAGAAAGCGTTTCCTGCATCGAATTGTTACTGGCGATGAGAAGTGAATATATTTCGAGAATACCAAACGTAAAAAATCGTGGCTTTCACCTGGCGAAGCATCAACATCAACGGCACGGCCAAATCGCTTCGAAAAGAAGACAATGCTCTGCATTTGGTGGGACCAGAAAGGAATCGTGTACTATGAGCTGCTGAATCCGGGGGAAACTGTTAATGGGCATCGTTATCGACAACAACTGATTAATTTAAACTATGCATTGCTCGAAAAACGGCCAGAATGGGACACGAGACACGAAAGAGTGATATTGCACGACAACGCTGCGTGCCATCGCACTTCCATCATTCAGGACACCATCAAAACGCTGAAATGGGATCTAATACCGCACCCGCCGTATTCGCCAGACCTGGCCCCTTCCGATTATCACTTGTTCCGGTCGATGGCGCATGGCTTGGCTGGGCAACACTTGGCCAATTTCGAAAAAGTGCAAAATTGGTTCGATGAATGGTTTCGGTCCAAAGACGCGTCGTTTATCGTCGCGGTATTCATGTATTGCTAGAGAGATGGCAAAAATGTATAGCTAGCGAGGGACGATACTTTGAATAAACCATTTTTTGTATTTCTCTTGAAATTTTCCATTTTTCATTGATCAAAAAAACCCGGAAACTTAGTTGCGCACGTAGTAGTAATATATTCTTGATAATAAGTAAAGTAAAAAAGTCTAATACTATTTTTTCTTTTGACGAATAGTTAGCGAGATATCGTAAGTTAAATGTTGAAAAAGTTACCAAGATTTCCTTAAATATTTCAAAAATTATTAGGCAAGTAAAAAAATATTTCAGACAAAAGTTGTTAAAATTAATTGGAAAAGAAAGAAGATATAATAAAAAGTTGGGCTTTCTATTTAAAAAAATTAAGTTTGCCTTCAACTGACCTTGAAAATGCCCTCTAAATAAAAAACTGATAATGTCATTCTCTTTCCCTTTTAAAATCATGGAACACGTGTTTTAGCCTTTTTTAATATCTTTCATAGTTTTCGAGATAATTAGCTGGAAAGTTTTCAAATGAACACCCTGTATAGTATACACATATTTAATTTATAAATTTATGAATTACATATGTGTATTAATTTATATAATTATAAATTACATATATCGATAAACACAAATAATATGATAAACACTTTAATAAGTCATACAAAACTATTAACATTTTATTTAGAAATTAATGAGATGGTTGCGCTTGCTTGCGTTTGCATAGTTCATCAATAGCTGGGTTTATCTTATTAAGGTAGAATCGCAAATTATCTTCAACATTTAGTTTGTTCCTGTATCTATTTCTTGAAGTAGCTAAAAATGAAAAACCAACTTCGGATAAACGCGCTTTGTTATTTATTTTTGAGAAATTAATTAGTAGCTATGTTATCAAGTTAACGATTTTTGAAATTTCGTGACGTATCCCCAAAAGTTTTGCCGTATATCTCCGGAAGTATGCGTATCCCAAGTTGAGAACTGTTGCATTATAGATTATCATCTCCGATTATAATAGAATAGTTTGAATAGAAATAACTTTTCATCTTTCGAAGCCTTAGAAAGTCACGTTTCGACGTTCTTCAATGAGAAACCACATACATTCCGTGATTGTGACATTTATATGTTATCAGGATGTTGACTACATAGAAATATTAAAAGGAATCATGACAGGATATTACTTCGAATTATGTCACATATAAGAACAAATGTTACCGAATCTTCATGAGCATTATACCAAGATTGTTAGCATATTTTGTGCAACTAGCAAGAGAATGTTTGAAAGTACTCTCTCATCAACTAGACTGGAAAAGGATTATAGAGAATAATGGAAAGTATTTTGTGAATTTGATAGATATTTACATATCAAATCACTAAATGACTTTTATTAAAAAAGCGGACACAAATTTTGCACTTACTCAATATTTTTTTTAACGTATTATGTTTTGATTAGGCTGTAGAGAGCAAAACGAGAATGATGATCTCGAATTATACAAGTGCAAAATAAGGATATTTCCAACTGATAAGCTTAGCTGCCTTGTACGTAGTCTATTCAGAATAAATTTTATCGTACAAACGTGTACGATATTCGACGTCAGAGTCATGACATTAACTCAATCGAAATGTGTACGGTTTTCGTTGATCAATTGTAGTTGATGAGAGAGTACTTTCAAACATTCTCTTGCTAGTTGCACAAAATATGCTAACAATCTTGATATAATGCTCATGAAGGTTCGGTAACATTTGTTCTTATATGTGACATAATTCGAAGTAATATCCTGTCATGATTCCTTTTAATATTTCTATGTAGTCAAAAATAAAATATTTTCGTTTCTCGTAGCAGATGTTATAAAACTATTTGGAACGATTTCCGATTGGAATAATCTTATTTTCATTAGAAAACGCAATAAAAAGCGTGAATCGATAAAAACGTTACTGACTGTAAATAAAAGTGTTTCATTGAAAATCAGTGAATATCCATACATTGATTTTCAATGGAGATATTCTTCTCTTATTTCACTTACAGTATTGTACTTAGATAATCTTAGGATAAATTAAATAAAATGAAATATGTAAATTCTCTTTAATAATTAGCTAGATTATAAATACATTTCAATGCAATTTCAATCTTAACGCTATTTGATATATGCAGTACTAACGTCATAAATATCGTAAAAATGTGAAAACGATATAGAAACAAATATTTCAATATTTTTCATATTTGCAGCAAATACTAGTATATTAAATTATTTATGAACATCATTTTAGATCATTTTTGAAAAATAACATTTTTTATATAAGATGCAGAGAAACATAATACATATTTATTTAAGTAAAGATATGTTAGGATACCAAAACTTTATTTGAGTTATCATTTATATAATTTTTTATCTAGATAAGAAAAAACTAAGCAATAGAAACATTGCTCATTGATTTTGATTAATAAAGATAAAATTTATATTGTAAAATCCGTAATACTCCGTAAATAATCCGTAAAATTATCCGTAAAATTCGTTACGCGCTGTACTAAGTCCAATCTTTTGCGTTTTCAACGATATAATTAACAGATTCTACGTGCTTTACGTGTAATGCAATTGTTTGTGTTTGCAATCAATAATGGCAACAATCTTTATTATCAACTGATCTTTTCAACGAAATTTTATTCTGATTATAGTTTTATACTTATAACCGAATTATTAGTTATAAAAATAGTTTCAGTGTAAAATATACTAATTGTATTTTAGAAACTAAGAAAAATAAATGGAATGTTTTCAATCAAAACCTTCTCCGAATAGTTTCATAACATCTGCCCACGCACAGAAGGTTTGAAACTCTTGGATGAATGCAAAAATGCAAATTCTTCAATAAAAGTACAATTTTTTAATAAAAGTCACTTAATAATTTGACGTATACGTAAATACATCTATATCTAATTGATCAAATATTTTTCATTATTTTCTATGTATAACCTTTTCCAATGTTCTTACAATATGGATACCACAATCACAGAATGTACCTTTTAAAGCTTTAAAAGATGAGAAGCTCATCCATTTAAACTGTTCTGCAATGTTCTGGAACAAGTGATAGTCTGATGATGCGATGTCAAGAAAATAAAAAAGGAATGTAACAATAAAAAACTTCGAGTTTAGCTGTCTGAGTTAAATATGCATTGAACCGTGAGATCCTGCGTTAAAATCGTAGTTAAAAACAACATCTTTACAATTGGCCGAAATTGGACATTTTTTTTTAACTACAGCTTAAAAATTATGCTAATTTTGACAGTACTTGCCGAGTTAATCGTTTTGCCAACGGAGACAATTTAAAAAAAATTATTCCTGTGCAATGTCTTCGGACAACATCACTTTCTGAGAATATAAATCAGCTTTTGACATAGGCTGATCGAGTTTATTTTTTTCCAAGTTGCATTAAACATTATTATATAGAATCCATTTTTTATTTCTCGTCACTAATCGATCCAAAAACGTATCTTTATTTAGCCGAGCAAAGAATTAGCTGCAGCAACTTGGTCAATTTTTTTCTTTTCAGTAAGTACATGTGGCACCTAAACATTTTTAGATTAATTGTAGATTAAAGATTGGAATTTTAAATTATGCACAATCTCTTTTAAGTAACGAAATGCGATTGATTTATCAATCTTCAACTTCTGTTGAACTTCGTTGATTTATTAAGTTATTCATAATATTATTGTCATCTTTTGCAGACCGTCTAAAGCAAATTGATCTCCGAGATTCAAAATCACCATGTCGAAATTTTGAAAATTGACTCTTTGCAGTTTTTATGGATTTCGCATGATCTTAATAAATTTCCTTGTTGTTTTTTTATGGCAATTCCAACTTTTACATTTTTTTTTATTTATAAAGTTTAATATAGCAAAAATAAACTTTTTCATTACTCATTTTCAATAACTATTCTCAGAATTTAAATGCAGTCAAAACAAATTCCACGTTTATATAACAGTTGAGAATATCATTCTGTAAGGGATATATAATATGTAAGCTTTACAAACGGAGAGTCACTGTGCAACATCAATACGATATCTAATAAAATTACGATGGCACGAGCTTTTACATTCAGCCAATATTTCGTCTGTCATGAATCTCTGAATCATGATTATAAATATTTGCTCTAACGTGAATTAGTAAAAGGTGAGAATGTCCTAATTTGAAAACATTAGAAGATTATTTTTTACGAATTCACACTAAGAGGAAAAGATTCATAATCGCCTGTCTGCCTTGGATATGCAAATTTCATCCTTGGTCAACCTGCTCTGCTGTCTAAGGCAACTCTAGCTTACGCAGTGTCGCGACGCTTAACAATGATGGTCGGGGTGCGCAGCCCCGGGACGAAACGAGGTTGTGTGAGGCGTGGACTACCAGCTATAAGAGGGACGCCGTGCGTCGCGACGCCAGAACATCTCTGATACTTGGCCGAAGCTCGTACAGCTCTGACGATCTCGCGCAACTTTGATTCTCGCTGCAGTCGTAGATAGAAGGACTAGAGAGGCAAATCGTGGTCGATTCCGCAGGATCAAAGTTCTTTCTGACTTGTTCTCGTACGCGCGCTTTTGGTTTCCCTTTTCCTCATCGCTTTTCTGTATGTTTCTTTTACGGTTTTTCGGCCAAACTCGTCACCTTCAACTGCTCATCGCTGAGAAGATGTTCTCTAAGTCGACCTCGGCGCCAATTTTTCTGCTCGTTGTCGCCAGTGTGTTTCATGCCGCAAAAGCAGCAATCAGCAGCGGCCATCACCGTCAGCAACAGGTAAATACACCATGAAAACGTATACTTTTTCCGCGATTTAAACACGCGATTGGTATAAGATATTTTGTATTTTTTGAGAAATTACAAAATTGCAGATTTCACATTTAGATATATATGTACGCTTACTGCTATATATAAAAAGACACATTACAGTAAAAAAGGATATTTAGAACGAAGAAATATTTCGAGATACATATAATAAAGTACAAAGAGAGAAAGGTAGTGAGAAAGAGAGGTAATGGGAAGGAGAGAGGGAGGGAAAGAGAGAGAGAAAGATCTTATAATTAGGAGTAAAAATAGAATAAAAAGATAGAGTGAAAAGATATTGTGAGACACACCTAACAAATTATAAACAAATTACAGACATTTTAGAGTAAAAAAACATTAAAGTAGAAAAATATTCAGAATGAAAGGATATTATAAGGAAATAGGTGGTTATATGAGATATAATTAATTTAATTAGTTTTCCCTTATAGATGTATTATATTTTAAATGTTATTATAGGATTTACGATTTGGATGATTTATTTCGACGGCCATGCAATTAATAAATATAAATAATTCTGTATCATTCCTTATGCTTCTTTCAACTCGCTCGACTTTATTTCTCGCTCGATTCTACGATTTCTCAATTATCAATTCAACTATCGACTCTCTTTTATTCCCCCTTCTTTCTCTCCCTCTCTCTTTCTTAATGCGCTCGTTATATGCGTTTCTTCTTCGATTCTCTTCTGTACGTTAATTATTTGTTACAATTTAATCAATTTCCTTGTTATATCTGAAGAAGCATATATAAGTACATATAAATATAAAAATAAGCGTAACAAAAGAAGTCTAACAACAATTCCCACATTTGAAGCAATGATTTTATAATTTGGAAATAAAGAATATTACAATAAAAGAGTATTTAAAACACAAAAAACATACATAACAATAAATATGTACACAATTTGAATAAATGGATCCTTTTCGATCATGATAAAATTATAAGAACATAAAATCAAGATATAAAGTATATACAAATATTTCACGTTTTTTTCCTTAATTAAACTTAATTAAGATGATTTTGTGGGGAATGATTGGGGAATCAATACGATACAGGAATAAGAGGGATGTATCTATTCAGAAATAAACGTGGTAAGTCTTGGCTAATCAATGAAAGTCAATTAAGAGCGAGCTACTTTATTCTTTAGTGCTCTCAACCGTCGTCCTCGCTTTGTCTTTCATCTTCTTTTCTTCGATCGGGAGCAGTGATATTCCATCCAAGAATTTTCTTAGCATAATAGGCACTCTCTCTCTCTCTCCCTCTGTCTGTCTGTCTCTCTCTCTCTCTCTCTCTCTCTCTCTCTCTCTCTCTCTCTCTTTTCTCCCTTCCTCTCTCTCTCGATGAAAATAAAGTTGCTGTTATAAAGATGACGGGCCTGTAGCTACTTCTTTCCGCTTGCGACCGAGCTAAAAAAGTTTTTTCCTAAAGGAATTAACCGCTTAATTAACTTGTTTTTTTTCGCTGTATTTTCCGTTAGAATAATTTAAGTAATAGCTGACGCATTGTGTTTCCAGTGACTGTCGGGAGTGTGCAATAATTATGTTTGTGTAATATAAAGATTAATAAGAATATGAATAAGAGAAATATTTCTGTCGTCTTCGTTTTATATTTTCTCGTTTAATAAATATTACGGCCCACATGTATTTTGGCTTAAATTTGGTTATTGGATGCTTGATGCTAAAATGTGTTTTATCATGTGCATGACATTTTTAACATGTATTTTGATGGGGCGAGAAGAAAAATTTTTTTCTACATTATTTTGTCATATGAAAAAGTCCATATAACGAACTAACAGTTTTGAGAAATAATACATTAGGCACGTATCTCTCAGAATTTTCCCACGAATGAAATTTCTTCAGACTTTAGAACAAAAATGTCCGTCAAATTGTAAACAATATACTTATTCAATATTGGTAACAATGATTTTAGTTAATATTGGAGTTATTAAATGAAAAAAGACTAATTCAAAATTCTTTTTTAGATTATTAAAATTTTTATAACGATACATTTTTTTATTTTTAATAAATGTTATATGAAATTAAAAGAAATAAATTAATATTTCAGTTCAGCATAACATGTTTTTTCTCTTTTCAAAAAACCTGTCATTTTGACTGTTTCAATAGAAATATATATAAAGAGATCGTGTTAATCGTTGATAATTTTAGTGTTAAATAAATAAATACTTGTTTGTGTGCTTTAAACAACGATTATGTGTAAGAAATCTTGTACAGCAGGAGCTTTTAAATAAAGGCAGACATGTTGCGATGTATCTTGTTCTTATTTCTTCTGCAATAAACTCAATGGTAGTAATAATCGAGTATACGAATTCTGACGGTTCGTTTCTGAGTTTTGGTAATTTCGTGAACGTAAACAGTCGAATTGGAAAGAAAAACTTCGCGAAATTTTTGTTTATTGGGAGTACAAATTAGTTGTTTTTTGTGTTAAAAGATGTATTTATTTCAAAACAAAATGAATGAACAGATCAATTAAAGTATTTTCCATCGCTGGCTATTACTTTCTCCCATTTCTCAGACAATTTTCGAATTCCATCTCGAAAAAATGACTCGTCTTTTGAGGTGATCCAAGTTTAGAGTCAATTTTCGATATCTCAAAGAAGTGAACCGGTGACCTGCCAAATCGTGCTGCATCCTTCGGAACAACCAGTAATCAGAAGGAGCAATGTCTGGAGAATACGGCGGGTTCGGTAAAACATCCCATTTGAGCGTTTCCAAATATTTTTTGTACGACTTTTGCGACATGAGGCCGAGCGTTGTAATGAAGAACGCCTTTCAACGTCTCTCGGTTTCAATTCATAAGGCACCCAATTTCCTTGTTTTTGAATAATTCCCATGTCTCAATCGTACGGAAACGGCTTATTAAGTCACTCCCAATGATTCTGCAAACTCCTCTTGCGTTTGACTTTGATCTTCTTCGAGTAATGCCTCTAATTCTTTGTCCTCGAATTTTTTTGGCTGTTCAGAGCGAGGCTTGTCTTCGACGTTGAAATTCCTATCCTTGAAACATCGAAACTATTCCCCACATGATTTATCAGTTGGAGCAGCGTCACCATAAACTTCAACAAGCATTCGATAGGCTTCAACTGCACTTTTCTTCCAATTAAAGTAGAAAATTAAAACCTCCCGCAAATGCTTGGTTACCACAAAATTCGACATTTTCAACACTGTAAAAAGCAAGGTTTTTATATGAAACTCAAAGCGATATAAACTGAATATTATTGGCAGACGTCTAACTTCTCTGAAATCGCCAAAATCGGCAGTCATTATGAACCATTCATAACTTGAAAATGGACCGAACTAATTTATACACCCAATAAAAAATAAAGAACGAGGTATATTCTGTTTAGTATCACTTTTGCCGCTTGATGTAATAAAGCAGTCCAATTAATTAGAGTACATTGCTTCAGTATTTCCGACCAGACCATTTTCATTTACTTTTAGACGTATAATCATGGTAAAATTTATTCTTACACATGTATATTTCGTAAATCCTGAAATATGAGTCACGTACGTGCCAATTCAACACACACGAATATAAATCAGATTTTCCAGGTTTCCTTTCTCAAGAAAAGCGGGAAGTCAATTTTAAATTGATTTTTCAATTTTCTTCTCGCATGTGATGTATAGAGTGCCATAAGCGAGCTTCCTGTATAGATGTTTTGTGATTTCGTTGTGTCTCATTGTAATAAAAATCTATCAATTTTTATGGTGTTTCTCACCATAGATATTTTCATAGATATTTTTTTATGATATCATTAACATGCTATATATATATGCGTTCTCCTCTCGAGTTGTAATATATTTATATTAGAGAAAAGACATTTAAAAATTAAAAATATATCTATTTAGTAATTACTTCAATGAAGTATATATTTTCTTACTTTTTTCATCAAAAATAATTTTTCTTAATATAAATTACTTTATTTAGAATATTTTCCTTCACATACATACACACATACACATACATGTATATATATAATATATTAATATAAGCAAATATGTTGTTAGTACTGTATTGTACAATACAGTAGTATTGAACAATACATGATATTATTGATTGAATAAAGATTTTTTAGATATTCCTTTTCTCAATGCGAAGATAATAAAAGAAAGAGACACAGAATATACAGAATGTTTAAAAAAAGGGTTTTTAAGACTTTAAAAGCAGATCGTTGTCACAAAATGGAGTTAAAAAAATCCTAATAGACATAAGTTAATTAATTAATCGAAAAATTAATGTTGTCGTTATGAATAATGTCGTGGACAATGGACGTGGAGTTATGAGCAATTATTTGTTTTAATTAAAATAAGTGGTTTATTCGCTTTTAATGTACGACCATATATAAAATTCATTTCTGCCATTTCTTGATTACAGTAATATGTTGTTATTTCTACTATATAATGAAAATTTGTAATATCTCTTGTAACTGTTCACTGTTCACGAAAATATCTGACTAATGAAGCGTGTGTATAAGTGGGAAGAAAATAGATGTTTGTTTACATTCTGAGCAAGAGCGAAGAGATTTTTTTAGGAATTTATTTAACGCATACTTTTACTTTACTTTTTGGCCATCATACTTTGAAGCGTACTCTTCATCGATAAATGACAAATTATATCAGAAAATACAAAAGCACCAAAAGTGAGTAAGAGTCACTTGCTTTAATTAAAATAAATAATTCATAATTCTGACAATATTAAATTTTCAACTCATGTTTGTTAGAATTTTTTTCTACTATTATCTTATGAATACTATCTACCCTTCAATTCCTCTTTTCTTTAAACACTTTGTACAATAAAATATAAAATATAAGATGTAAAAATAATTAAATACAATCCTATCACGTATGGCGTCGCGGGATTAAGGATAGCCGCATACCAAGTAAACCTATATTAAACTGAAAATAAATTAGAGGACAAGAAGAAAGTTTCGCGATGGAGCTTCAAGGAAAGCTCGAAGAACTTCAAATTTCAAATTGTAATACAAACTAGCTCAAGAGAATTAGAATGACATCATTTGTTAACTTTTAATGAGTTTTGCTTCCCTGCTTCTGAACAAATAACTCGTCGTTAATTAGCTCGGTTTGGATTACACCCTTTTTTGTCACTCTCACAAAGAAGCAGAGGAAAGCTGTATTATTATGTCGTTTGAAATTATCATGTTAAGAAGCTTAATTACTTAAGTTTCTTCTTGCAGTGCTTTATGGCAAGAATAATGTCACAATCATTTTTTCGTTTTTGCGATAATTTTTATAAAGATAAATGACATGCAGGCAGATTGTAGAAACTTCTTTGATTTGCAGTTTCTTCTTTGATGTGCAGTTCCGTTGCTCAAAACATTTGGTATTTATAGTTTTATACATATTCTAGATTCCAGTGTGCACTCTTCTAAATTGTTATTGATCACAGCAACATATCGTGACAACAAACCACAGACTACACCTATTGTTAGATCACATTTGACGTTTTTTTATTTTATTGCTTATATTTATTATATTCAGAAGCTGAAAACGGTTGAATAGAAACTCCGAATTATTCGGCATCAAATGATTGATAGGGACGTTTCAATGCATGTGATAATTATCGTACATAACGATGGGTGTACGATCTTGCTGAGGTTACTGTTCAAGCATGACATTCGGTCAATTATTTTCGAGACAGATTTGGCAGATAGGTATGTGATTTATTTAACGATATGTCCGCAAAGTATCCAAGCCGTAATCAATGTTACAAAAAGATCAAGAGAGTAATGCGTGAATTATAATATTGTTGTCGTGACGTTACTTTTTTGTAACGGCTTGATAAGAATGTTATTTTTTTTATTAATAATAATAGCGATAACGCAATTATATTTTATAAGTGACATACTAAAGAAACATATTATTGGTTTTAAACAAATAATATAACATATTATTATATAATATATTATTGGTTATTTATACGCGACAACGAACAAATCAAACATGTTTTGATTGAAAACAGAATTTATGATTTTTAGAACCGAATTTGGTTTATAAGAATCAAAAGTTCTGTTTTCTTAAATCAAGACACGTTTGGTTTGTTAATTATTGTATCATTTTGGTCTTCTTTTTCACATATTATCCAAAAAATATTATTGCGTTGCCGTTACAAATAAAAAAAATAATCTTGCGTATTGTAACAAATATAATTGTTAGTTTCATCATGTGGTACATGTATAAAATATATAAATGAAATGAACAGAAACGAATTTAAAAAAAAACCTCAAAATTTAATAAAACTTAATGAAAACAACTTAATAAAAAAAAATAATTGTAACATTTGTTACTTTTTGGAAAACAATTATGAGTTCTTTTTTAATGGGTAAGTAACAAGTAATAATAATATATTACCTCTTAGAAGTAACTATTTTAACGTTAAAAATAATTGTTAATTGAACATCGCATATTATTCAAAGCGATGTATTAAGATGTGTAGCTCTTAGATGCTGTGTGGTCTCACGTGGATTAAATAAATAAGTAAATAATGCGATAAATTATACTTTACGATGTACTATCCAAGTGGAAATTTTGAGTCTAAATTATATTGAGCTCGAGACTAATCAAGAAGCTTGAAGAGTAACATACGAGAGCGGTCCGACAAGTACTTAGCCTCACCGCCCGATGGCGCTACTATCGCAAGAGAAATTTACTATCGTGTAGTACATTCTCGTAGACGGCTACTGTCGAAATTTCAGCCGAATCGGACTCGTAGTTTTGTTTTGACCGTGTGTGGAAGCGGGCGTGTCCGCGGATTTTAGAAAAATGGAAAAAGAGCAATATCGGTCGGTGATTCGATTCTTGTTTTTGGAAGGGAAATCGTGCAGCGAAATCAAAGAGCGCTTGGATGCTGTGTACGGTGACTCTTCTCCTTCGATGGCGACCGTCAAAAATTGGTTTAACGAGTTTCAACGTGATCGCACGTCGGTTTTTGATGAGCCACGCCCAGGTGCCCCGAAAACGGCTACCATGGAGGATAACATGACAAAAATCCACGATCTCGTATTGGCAGACCGCCGATTGAAGGTGCGCGAGATAGCTGAGACAGTAGGCATCTCAAAAGACCGCGTGGGTCATATCCTGCATGAAATTTTGGGTATGAGAAAGCTGTCGGCGCGATGGGTGCCGCGTTTGCTCACTCCGGACAACAAGCGCAACCGTGAGACCACTTCAGAGCAGTGTTTGACGCTGTTTAAGCGCAATCCGAAGGAGTTTCTGCGTCGTTTCGTGACCGTCGACGAAACATGGATCCACTGGTACACACCAGAGACCAAGGAACAGTCGAAACAGTGGACTTCACCCGGCGAACGTGCTCCGAAGAAGGCGAAGACTGTCCTATCGGCCGGAAAGGTGATGGCCACCGTTTTCTGGGATTCACAAGGTGTGATCTACATCGACTACCTGGAGAAGGGCAAAACGGTCACAGGGCTGTACTATGCCGAATTATTGGGCCTATTCGACGCCGAATTGCAGAAAAAACGGCCCCATTTGGCGAAGAAAAAAGTGCTCTTCCACCATGACAACGCACCGGCTCACACCTCCGCCCTCGCCACGGTCAAATTGGTCGAATTGGGCTACGAACTGCTGCCCCATCCACCGTATTCTCCAGATTTGGCCCCGTGCGACTTCTTTTTGTTTCCAAACTTGAAAAAGTCACTCGCCGGGCAGAAATTTGAGTCGAATGAGGAGGTCATCGCCGCCACGGAGGCCTACTTTGCAGACCTCGAGAAAACGTATTTTTCAGACGGGTTAAAGAAGTTGGAGCATCGCTGGGTCAAGTGTATCGAGCTAAAAGGAGACTATGTTGAGAAATAAATCGCCGCTTTTCCAAAATTTTCGTTTTTCTTTTGTAGGCTAAGTACTTATCGGACCACCCTCGTACATGGTTTTATCATCAAAATTATTATAGAATTTAGCAATCGAATAACGCATGTCGATATTCTGTTTTAGTTTATTATCCTTTTGTTTCATATGTGTTATACATTAGGAATTGTACTATGTTTAGCATAATAACCTCTATTGGTAATTTATTCCCCGCGAGAAACAGTTAAATGTTAAACATGTTTTAAATATAATTTATATTAGTTCTTTATATAGACTAAGTCAAATAAAAACCACTTAATAATTTAAAAAGTGATTTAATTCAAATATGTTCTTAATCCAAATTAAACTTAAATATGATCCTGCTATTAGATTAACTTATCCAAGCGCATATATAGATCATATTTATATTTAATATGCATCTAACTAAAATTGAGTTTGAATTTGATTTTATATTTGGAACAAATAAAAATTTAATTAATACTTATCTTGATTTTTATATGTTTAACTTAGTCCATATAAAAGACAAATACGATGCTACATTTCGATTCGATTCGACATAAAAATTCTTGATTCGCACATCTCTAGTATACAAAACTTATTTATATATATTGTATTATTTATATTGTAAAACTTTGTATGCAAATTACTATTTTTTGATGCTACAGATAGTTATACAGATAGGAGTACGATTTAGTTTTGAGTTTTTTTTTCTCAAAAACAGATTTACTTAAAAATGATGAAAGAATATCTTAATCAAAATATTTTTGTTTATTTTCTACAATTTTTTTCCATCATTTCGGAGATAGATGGATTCCGCGAGAATAAAAAGATTCTTCTTTGGAGTTGATCCAATTTTCAACAAATTTTCGCACTTGTTCGAAGTTCTGAGTGTGTATCCTCTAGAGCATGTTGCATCGATCGGAACAAGTGATAATCGGATGGAACAATATCTGGAGAATACGCGAGATACGGTAAGATTTCCTATTCCAGCTCTAATAGCATTTGCTTTACTGATAATGCAACATAAGGTTAGGTCGAGCATTGTCGTGAAAAAGGATTACTTTGTATCATTTACTCGCAATTGATGATCGGTTTTGGTCCAATGCTTGCTTCAATTTGTACAATTGTTATTGATAACGATCGGCGGTGACAGTTTCATTCGGATTTAACAGTTCATAGTACACAACACCTTGATCTCATTAAATATAGCAATACTTTTAAACCGTGAACAGTTTGCGCCTCGAAGTGGATGTTGTTAGTTGGCCTAGATTAGAGCTGGACATGATCTGCACATTTCGGACGAAATTCAGTAGGTGATGCCTACCGTCATGTATGTATGTATGTGTTTATATATATATATATATAAAATATATATATATATGTATTAAACACGTAAACATATATATTTAAAAGTGATTATTAAACAAGGAAACAATTTTAATGATAATGTGATGCCCTAGCTGATTTCTTATACAGTGACGAGCCTGAGTGCACCGCGATCGTCGCTCCGGTCGCTAAGCGCGGAGCGGTGCGAGGGGGATGGTAGGCGTCACCTATTGAATTTCAATCGAAGTGCAGATCGTGTCCAGCTCTGGCCTAGATCAACCCATGATTTTTTTCATTTGGAATTATCGAAATAGATCCATTTTTCATTCCCAGTAACAATTCGATACAAAAAAATTTTTTATTTTATTTTAGCGAAATTGCAAATATTTAACCGATTCGCAATAGCATTTTCCGATAATTGATATGAAACTCATTTCCCTTCTTTGTGAATCTTCCCCATATCATGTAAACGTTTAGCAATTGTTGTACGATTAATATTTAATGCTTTGACAAGTTCTAAAGCGGATTATGCTGGATTTTCGTCCAATAATGCTTGCAAATTTGTATTTTTAAGCTTTTTTAGATGTCCTGAGCAATCTTTGTCGTTAACATTGAAATCGCCACTTTTGAATCGTTTCCATTTTAAATCAATATTCACATGTCTTAATTGATAACATCACCATAAGTTTCGATCAGAATTTTATGACCTTCCACCGTTATGAAGCCGCCGTTTTCATCTCATTTGTAGTAATTCTCCCTTCGGGATAAATTCACACAGAAGGCTCTGCGCTAAGGAATCGTTCTTTATTGCTTCTCTCTCGAAGCATTGACAAAAACTGACACCCCTGATCGGTTTTCGACAGACTGTCCTTTCTTCGTCCCAAAACAGACGAAACCCTCGCCTGAAACAAGCGGGTCAGAGAGGGCAGGGTGCGCTATTGCCACGACGCGACATTTTCAAGTGCACGAGATATGTTATATTCCTACAACTCGTCTATCCTGACGAGTTGGTTGTCCCGACCGACTTTATAACAGAAATTGAACTTAAAATGGAATACTATCCGATAACATGTAAAACTGAACAGATGATATCATAGTATAACGCGGAGTACAATTCTAAAATAAAACGTAGGTTACATCTATTAGGTACATTAGGAAATATCAGAATATGTAACTGAAATTAAAATATAATTAAAGGTAATGTTAGCTATAAGCTTTTATCCACGGTTTCATATGATCTGCAGACACTACGCCATTATATGGTAGTTGTGTGATTTGAAATCCCGGGACGTCACGCACGACGTATCGATCGGAACCTAATATTTTATGTATAATGTACGGGCCTTTGTACTTTGGAATGAACTTCTTATTCACCCCGGGAGTGGTATCCACATTCGCGATCACAATGTCGTCGCCTATAGTGTAGACAGTTGCTTCTTTGCGAATGTGATCGTACGCTTTTCGGTTTCGTTATCATGGAAAATTTGGGAATAAACTTCCTAAAATAGCTAGCCAGTTCTATAAAGTATTGGACTTCTTTCGTATTACGCGGCACAGGATAATTAATAATCGATTCAATATTTGTTGCACTCGGTTGAACGCCATTTTGATCGACAGAATAGCCTAGGTAAATGATTTTATCATATAAGAAAGAACATTTGTCCAATCGAAATTGAAGTTTATGTCGTCGCACTATTTTAAATACTTCGCGTAAAATATCGAAATGCTCTTCCAAATTCTCCGTGGCAATCAATATATCATCCATATATATTAAAATTCTGTTTTTCTCTATCAGCGGTTTAAATATAGTATAAATGTACCTTTGAAATACTCGGGGCGCATTTGCTAAGCTAAACGGCATTCTTAGATATTCAAACTGCCCTAGAGGCGTAATAAAAGCAGTGTATTTAACTGAAGATTCAGCCATTCTTACATGGTGAAATCCATTTTTTAAGTCTAGACTACTATAAATCCTTTTATCTTTCAATTGATCTAATTGATCTTCTATAATGGGGGTAGGGAAATTGTCCTTAATCGTAATGTTGTTCAACTACCTAAAATCAATGCATAGTCTTAAATCTCCCGTCTTTTTCCGAACTAGAACTATGGGACTAGCATACGGAGATGTACTTTCTTGAATTATCCCCTCCTCAGTTAAATCGTCTAAATTAATCGTAAGTTTTAATTTTTCCACGTGTGCTAATTGTCGTGCTCGGAAACTTATTGGTTGTTCATGTTTCAAACATATCATTTCAGGCTCGCATACAGGTGGAGATGACTCTTTTCCAGTAAGATACTCATCGGTATATATTTCTTTTACTTTCATTGCCGCGTCGCCAGGAGCATTTGGATTAACATTTACTTCGAATTGATCTTTCACTTGGTCTACGACATAGTCGATATGTAATATCTGTTTAGTGAAATTATCTTCTTTTGAAAAATTGAACGTGTTCCGCGAGATCTGTCGTGTCTCATCGATTTCTACTTTTATTGCGGAGTTCGAAAGAAAATCTCTCCCTAATAACGTGTCAGCATTCATGGTAGTATCAGGTACAACGAAAAACTTAATACGCACATATATATCGTTTATGCTAACATCTTTCTCAAAAGTGCTTAGTAATTTTAACTGCGAATTGTTAATGCCATTGTAACGATAATCATTTGTCGCAGATGGCAAGACAACAATTAATCGGTGCATGTTTAGGCTTTATCAAATTAATCAGCGATCCGGTATCTACAATAGCTTTAAAACAATAAACGTGTGTCACTTTCGTCATCGGATACTTCAAAACAGACAGATATTACATACGATTCGATATCGGAGGACCTCTGAATCAAATTTGTCTCTACTGACAGACTCGTCCTTCGAGTCGTTGATTTGATCGTTCGCTTTTCCAGGGACTATGACTCGTGGTTTTTTGCAGTCGGCTGCGCGATGACCCTTTCCTTTGCAATTAAAACATCTCATGGTTCCTCGTTGCGCTGGATGGGTCTCGGTACGTTCAGGTATTGTTGTCTTAACATCCTTCCTCGGTTTTATCGGATCCTTACTTGTAGTGCTTCGTTCGGGTTTTGGATGACTCCTCAGTGTGACTTTTTCAAAGGCTTTCATAAGCTTCGACGTGCTCTCGAAATACTGCAACCTCGCTTGGTCTTGTAGTCTAGAATCCTGTATACCATCTATAACATAGTCAATAATTTCGCTAGATTCGATCGGTACTTGGTTTACTAAAATTATCTTGTCATGACAATATTCATTAAACGTTTCGCTCGTTCGCCATACTCGCCGTTCAAACTCTTTCCTCAACGTGAGTTTGCTTGGGCGATGATGAAACATTTGTTTTAGCTCATTCATAAGATCCGTGGCACTTAGCCTTATGTTTTCAGGCTTCAAATGAATCCACTTCAAAGCTTTTCCCCTGAGCTTTGAGGTTATCAGCAGTCTCGTTACACTGTCGTCTAAATTGTACGAGTCGCGCAATAATTCGACCTGCTGTTCCCATTTCCAGTACTCATTACCGGTATTGTCGAATTCACTCAACATGTCTTTGATCATTCGTATGTTGTAGCTGCCATACTCGCTAGTAACAGGGCTTCTGACATCGCTCGTGTTTGCTCGGCCTCCCAGTTCAGTTTCGCGTCTCACTAACTCGAGCTCCCGTCGCAACAAGTCTCTCTTGCGCTGGATGAACTGAAATTCATAATCATCCTCGCGAGTTCTTACCTGATGAGGATTCGGGTGGACCTCATCATTCCCAGCTTCTGTTCCCGAAATTGTTCTACGTGAACCGATATCCTCTCCCGTGTCAGTCTCCTCGTCAGATACCTGACACGCTTCATCCAACACACCGGGAGTTCTCCCGTAACCGTAAGATCAAGTCGGTTTTATTGCCCGCCGTCGGAAGATCCTTTTCCCGCAATAGTTCCTTTACAAGGAGATGACGCAACCTGTTTCATCGATTTCAACACGAGTCATAGCACACTCGATAGCTATGATGCCGTGCATAAACGCACTAACATAATATGCGTGAATGCGTTTTTGTTTACGAGTAATTTGCAGTTAAAGTTTGGCTCGCGGAGCCGTGTCACACATAGGGTACAAGTTACGACACTCTTTCACGAAGCCGGCGTGACTGAGCAGACAGAGGCTCCCGCGCCGCGAACACTTTTGCGCCGACGACGGCGTTCGAGTCCCGCCGACGAATGGTTCGTTTTTTTTCGTATATAAAGACATGTAATAAATATTTTTATATTGTTCTTATGTATAATTACTTTTTTTGTTTCTACGCTATTAATCAAGGCTAATTAGGAGAGTCAGATCTTTCAAATATGAACACAACTTTTTTATTAATTAGAATAAAATGTTTTTGTCCGTATCAAAACACATACATACACACACATAAGACAAATATAAGGCACACAAATGAAAGTTAAGTATTATAAAATGTGGTCGTGCTGTCGCAACTCTGCGGATGGAATGCCGTATAGAAGCATATAAAACATAATAGTTTTTTGCACCAACTGCACGTAATGAACGCATAATTTTTGCACAAATACACTTTTGACTATGTATAGTTGGTGGAAAACATATTTTATTAACGTTGTAAAATACCTCGCGACTATCAACAAGACTAGACGGAAATTGGATCAGGACATCTACAAATATGAATTCAATGTAATTGCTATTGTATGCAAGGCCAATAACAATACGTACAAATATATATTTCCATTGCTCACACATTCAATATATTTACCTCGAAGATATTATATTGCGTCCGTCAACTCTTCTTTCGTAATATCACATTTTGCTAGATTTTGCACATAGCTGATCGTTGCTTCATCTACAAACGTGGTTCCCACTTTTAACACGAGTTTTTCACTGTTCACGTTACGAAGACTGCCCAGAGAATGAAACGAGCACGTCACAAAACATGAGAATCCCTCTGCGAGAAGGGGAAAGGGAAGAGGGTTCCTTCCCACTTGTAACGGTTCTAACGGCTCTCGGATTTCTCTCACACAAAATAATCACTGTCTGGCCATTTCTTTCTCATACCATACGAAATATTTATGCGAAATAGATTTACACGAAGAAAACATTTTATTGTGATTAATAAAAAAGTTGTGTTCATATTTGAAAGACCTGACTCTCCTAATTAGCCTTGATTAATAGCGTAGAAACAAAAAAAGGAATTATACATAAAAACAATATAAAAATATTACATGTCTTTACATACGAAAAAAAACGAACCAGTCGTCGGCGGGACTCGAACGCCGTCGTCGGCGCAAAAGTGTTCGCGGCGCGGGAGCCTCTGTCTGCTCAGCCACACCGGCTTCGTGAAAGAGTGTCGTAACTTGCGCCCTATGTGTGGCACGGCTTCACGAGCCAAACTTTAACTGCAAATTACTCGTAAACAAAGACGCATTCAGGCATATTATGTTAGGGCGTTTATACACGGCATCATAGCTATCGAATGTGCTATGACTCGTGTTGAAATCGATGAAACAGGTTGCGTCATCTCCTTGTTAGTTGGGCGATAGTGTATTTTTTACTCGCCATCTTGGTGGTGACAAACGCAATAATTAGCACTCGCAACACGGCAGCGTATTCTACCGGCACACACCCTTCTTTACGCTTCTGCACACAGCAACAATCGCTATTGTATCAATAATGCGTGAATCTAGTCACGAGAATCACGCGAGTTATCCCACTTCTGAATTCTGTAGTAATTCTCCCTTCGGAATAAATTCACACAGAAGGCTCTGCGCTAAGGAATCGTTCTTTATTGCTTCTCTCTCGAAGCATTGACAAAAACTGACTCCCCTGATCGATCGACAAACTGTCCTTTCTTCGTCCCAAAACAAACGAAACCCTCGCCTGAAACAAGCGGGTCAGAGAGGGCAGGGTGCACTATTGCCACGACGCGACATTTTCAAGTGCACGAGATATGTTATATTCTTACACATTAAAAAACAAAAGCAGCGCAATATCAAAAATACTCTTTGGGAAACTTCATTTTTAAAATTATATTAACAGGATTTTTACTGCGTCTATTGTTAGTAAACGACTAAATATCATGGATTAATATTAAAGCATTAAGAAACAATAGCTATGATTAGAATCTTCGACAAAACTGACATTAACGCCATCTCTTATAAAACCCATAAAACTAAATCACACTCCTAATATTTATTGAATATGCACTCATCTTTGAAGCAGTTCTTCTTTAGGTATCAGCGTAGAAAACATGACAATAAATACTCATTTATAACATCAAGATAGAATAATAGTTTATATAGCATCACTCTCCAAGTGTTTTCAGAGTAAAACTTCATTTAAGACAAATGAGGATTTATTCAAAGTAAAAGTAAAAATACTATTTCAGGATGATAATATTTCGTTCAAATTTTGAATGGATTCTAACTTTATATGAGTAAATATGAATAATTTGACTTTATACGTATAAAGTTTGACTTTATACGATTGATTACAGTGAATTTGTATCACTGACGGTGAGATATATCTGATTTGAGATTAATTTTCCTAAGTTCTATTTAAAATAATTGACAATTAATAAATTTATTCAGTCGACGGAATAGTTATTATGAAAAAAAAAATTTTTTTCATTAATTGTCATCATGAAAATAAAAAATAATTTGTTGTTATTTGTAATCTGATCGAAAGTAAATGTTTGTTATTTATTAAATAAGAAATTTTCGTATTTTCTCCCTATAACTTTGTTTAATATTTGTTGTTTGATATTTATATTAGTCAAGTATTAATAATTCTATCTTGCTAATTTATGCAAAATTATTTTTTCGTTACTATCAAGGTAGAAATAACAGTTACAAATTGGTAATAATATTTTTGACTTAATCGTCAATTAAATTAATCAAAATTTGGAGAAAGTTATCTTCATTTTTTAATTTGGGACAAAAATATTCATTTGACGATTCGGGACGAAGAAAAATCAGATATCGAGCAATTCAGTTGTTACTATATCTTCAGAGTCAAATTTTATTCTGAAAAATTTAGAAAGTACACCTCGAGTTTCGCGAATATGGTATAATGCTTCAACTTCAACGACGTTTGCATTGGTTATTCCGAATATTCGGACTTGGGTATTCCACTACAGTAATACGAATTCGTAATCGTAATACGAAATACCATGTTATTTTTTCGTTTTATCCCTCTTTCTCCATGATAATAACAATGATGTAACATAAGTAATATTATTGTAAAACGAACAGCTTAAAAATATATCTTTGAGCGTTGCACATTTACATATAAAATTTTTTATATTTGGGTATTAACGTGACGCCTACATATATAGGGTGTCCTATTTTTTAAATGCACTCGATAATTTCGGATAAAAGTTGTATGATTTCAAGGAGGAAATAAAACAACTTATTTTGTTTACAAATGGCACCACTTTCGAGATATTTACTGATCATTACTTTTCTTAAATAGAAATCCCATTTTTTGTTACATCATCTTATTTTACCAATTAATTTAAACAACTTTTGTCTAAAACATTTTTTTATTTGCCTAATATTTTTTGAGATATTTAAGGAAAACTTGATAACTTTTTCAATGTTTAATTCACGATATCTTGCTATTTATCGGAAAAAAATGGTACTAGACCTTTTTGTTCTACTTCATCTCAAAAATATATTGTTACAACAGCGCTCTAACTTTTGTTAATTTGATGATTTTGAAATTTTCAGAAGTCAGTAAGTTAATAAAAGTCAGGGCGCTATTATAACAATATATTCTTGAGATTAAATAGAGCAAGAAAATCTAGTGCCACTTTTTCTTCCGACAAATAGTTAGCGAGATATCGTGAGTTAAATATTAAAAAATTTATCAAGTTTTTCTTGAATATCTCAAAAAATATTAGGCAAATAAAAAAAATGTTTCAGACAAAAGTTATTTAAATTAATTGGTAGAAAAAGACGGTGTAATAAAAAATTGGGGTTTCCATTTAAGAAAAGTAATGATCAGTGAATATCTCGAAAGTGATGCCATTTGTAAATAGAATAATTGTTTTATTTCCCCCTTGAAATCGTATTAGGTGTACAAATGAATAATTCAATTTTTCAGCTACATTCAAGGTTTATTTTAAAAGAAAGTAAATTAAATTGTTCAATCAAAGTATTCGTCGTTGCTTTCTATAACTTTAAGCCATCTTTCAAGCAGCTGATGAATTCCATCTCGGAAAAATGTTACGTCTTTGGACACGATAAAGTCGTTAAGCCATTTTCGGATCTCATCCACTGATTGGAAGTGCATATCGGACAAGGCGTGTTGCATCGACCGGAACAAGTGATAATCGAATGGAGCAATGTCTCGTGAATACGCCGGGTGTTGCAAGATGTCCCAGCCAAGACTCATTATGGTGTCTTTTATATTGGAAGCAATGTGTGACCTGGCGTTGTTGTGCAACAATTTCACTGGACGTTCTCCTTTGCCAGTATACGGGCGTTTTCGTTCCAATTCTTGACTCAAGCAGATTAATTGACGTTGGTAGCAGTTCGCAGTAACTGTTTCACCCGGTTCCAACAACTCATAATAAAGCACGCCCTTGATATCCTACCAATCCCAAATGCAGAGAAGAACCTTCTTTTCGAAGCGATTGGGTTTTGCAACCGATTTTGATGATTCGCTGGGATTTACCCATGACATTCTGCGTTTCGAATTGTCATAGAGTATCCATTTCTCATCGCCCGTATCGATTTTCCACAAGAAAGACTTTCGACGCTGCTTATTGAGAAGAGAAAGACACGCTGCCTCTCGTTGATTTTTGTTGGTTACAGTGAGTTCATGCGGAACCCATTTTCCTTCTTTCTGGATCTTTCCCATCTCATGTAGGCGTTTGGAAATTGTTTGCTGCGTTACTCCCAACTATTCTGCAAGCTCTTTTTGCGTTTGTGCCGAATTCTCAGCGAGCAGTTGTTCCAAATCATCATTATCGCACTTCGGAGGGTCTCCATGGCGTTGTTTGTCGATTAGATTGAAATTACCGCTTTTAAACCGCTTAAACCAAAATGCGCACACATCGTATGATACAACACCTTAGCCGAGAAAGGAACAAATCGATTCGCACGCTCTTGCGGCATTTTTTCCTTGTTGGAATTCGTAAAAAATGCAGTGTCGGATATGCACCTTATCTGTTGCCATTTTCGACTATACTGAACTGAATACTTTTGAAAGTTATGTTGGGCCTTTCGCTAAACTATATGTTCTTTTTAATAGCTATATGTCAACATTGCATAATCACAAAAGAGCGGGAAAATCTATTCAATTTAAAATTGATTTCATAACTGCTTAAAATAATTTGGATTATTCATTTGTACACCTAATAATATACCACTCACCGAGTACATCGGATGATGATTTTATAAGATTTTTAGAAGAAATAGTTGAATTAGTTATAGTAAAAGGAGAATATATATTGGTAGGCGACTTTAACATAGATATGATGGTAGATTCATTCTATGCAAGAAAACTAAGAACGACATTGTTAAGCTAAGGGATGAAGCAATTTGTTGACAAGCCAACAAGAATTACAAAAGATAGTCAAACAATCATTGACTTAGTTTTTGCCAATAATGAGGTAACAGTTGACGTGCGTGATAAGCCTAAAATAACGGATCACACATGGCTAGAAATTGAAATGGCATCAATTAAATCAAATGACAATTACAGATTAATTAGCGGTAGGGTCTATAGCAAATTTAATATGAGCAATTTCCTTAAGTTATTAGAAAGGAATATAATACAGGGTCAGGGCTTAACTGTGAATACGACGGCAGAAATATTGTTTGGCAAAATAGTTGACACACTGGATAAAACAGCTTCTAAAGAAATATTTAGAATCCCAAACATATGGTATGGGAAAAAATGGTTTTCGAATGAAATAAGAATTGCAGCGTCAGAAAGGGATAATGCATATCGGAAAGTTATGTCTACAGGCACGGAGCAGAACTGGTTAAAATATATAAAGGTATAAAATAGTATATAAACCAGTATATATATACTGGTTAATATATATATAAAGTTGAAAGAAATAAGGTAGTTAAACTTATTAAAATTAAAAAGAAAGAATATAGTGAAAATGATAGATCAGAATAAAAATGATCCTGCGACAATGTGGAAAACTTTGAAAGAAATAATTAGAGAAGAACCAATGGAACAAAAAATTATTATAGAAGATATAGACTTCAAGATAGATAATAACATAGTGGATAATTGCAATATAGCGGATAAGTTTAATGTATTTTACATAGAAAGTATTAATAAGATAGTTAAATCAATAGAAGGAGAAAGGAGGAAATCACCAAAAGAACTTATTTATGTTGTAGAAATGAAAGACACAATAGAAAGTTTTGAAATGATTGAGACAAAGTATTTAGAGAATATTGTTATGAATCTAGCTAATAAAGAAGAAACGAAAGAGGGAATATCAAGTGACTTATTGAAAGCAATATTTTATGTGATAAAAAATGAATTTGTAAGTGTAATTAATGATTCGTTGAGGACGGGCCAATGTCCTGATGGATGGAAAACATCCACGATTATTCCTATACCAAAAGTAAACAAACCTAAGAAGGCTAGTGAATATAGACCTATTAATATACTTCCAATCTACGAAAAAGTCTTAGAGCTCGCAGTTAAAGAACGAATTGAAAGGTATTTAGAGAGAAACGATATAATCACAGAACATCAATCAGGATTCAAGAAACGACACTCGTGTGAAACTGCGCTTCAGATGATCATAGATGAATGGAAATTGATAATTAGTGAGGGCAAACTGATAGCTATAATATTCATGGACTTGAAGTGAGCATTTGAAACAATAAATAGAGAAAGACTAGTTGGAAAATTGGATCAATATGGAGTTAGAGGATCAGTTCTGAAATTGTTTAAATCATACTTGTGTAATAGAAGACAGCAAGTACGCTGTGGTGATATTGGGTGGCTGTATTGGGACCTTTGTTATTTAATATATAAACGATATAGTTAATAGTTGTCCAGAAGGACGTATAAAAATGTTCGCAGATGATATTATATATTTTTTAGAGTAAGTTGTGAGGAAATTGAAAGGAAAATGAATATGATGTTTAATATAGCTGAAGAATGGATGAATGTGAATGGTCTAAAATTAAACACGGGCAAAACAAAATATATGGTTGTGAGAAGTGTAAGAAAAGAATTAAAAGCGAACATTACAGTAAAATGTATGGATGGGTCGTCAATAGAGCAAGTAGAAAATATAAAATATCTAGGAGTAATCATTGACAGCAAGCTAAGACTAGAAGAACATTGTTGAATCGTATCATATGTTCGTATCATATGTCGTATCATATATTATATCATATATCGTATGAACATCATATGTTGAAAAAAAAAGATAAAAAAACAAGCTTCTTAAATAGGATAGGTAGCAATTTAACGATGTACCATAGATGTACTATATATAAGTATATACTAGTAGATATTATAATAATAGATAGTATAATACTAGTAGATGTACTATATATAAAGCAATTATCGCATTTTGAATATTGTGCGACGCTGTTGATTAATGGGGGAGAAACACAGCTGGACAGATTGCAAGTAGCGCAGAATCGGGCTATGCGAGTTATTTTGCAGTATAAGCGTGATACCAAAGTCGAGCATATGCGGAACGTGCTGTGTTTTATGTCAATAAGATAGAGGCTATATTATAATACGTGCATATTTATTTTTAAAGCGGTGAAAAGGTTTATTGCCTGATTATTTGACAAATAATTTACAAATAGTAGGTGTTACTAACGGACGACAAAAACGCTAGGCGAATAATATTGCTATCCAATTTCGTCGGACTAGCACTGCACAAAAAAGCTTGTTCTACATAGGAATAAAGATGTATAATGAGTTATTTTTAGAAATAAGGAGCAGTCAGAGATTAGAGCATTATAAAAGGAAACTCAAAGAATATATATCAGGTGTAAATTATTATTATTAGGTAAATCGGAAAGTTTCGTCCGTTTAGAGACAAGTAGCTATAGCTAGAACTGTCGTTAACCTGTAATGTCTAAACGAAGCTTAATATTATAGTTTGTTTTGACATCTGTCAATAACATTTAGTACATAAAAGTATACATTTGCATCAATAACATTGTTTTTCACTGCATCGAAAATGTCGAAATTTGAGCCAAATAAGCGTCATTTGCGCGAAGTGTTAATCTTTTGCTTCAATTGAAAGAAAACTGCAGCTGAAGCTTAACGAATACTTGTAGAAGTTTATGGTGATAATGCTCCTTCCGATAAAACATGCAGAGAATGGTTTCGACGCTTTAAAATTGGTGATTTTGACGTAGAGGACAAAGAGCGTTCTGGACGGCCAAGAGTATTCGAAGATGAAGAATTGCAGGCATTGGTGGACGAAGACCCATGTCAAACGCAAAAGCAACTTGCAGAAGCATTAAATTATTCTTAATCATCTAAATCATTTCCGACCGTTTGAAAGCCTTAGGAAAGGTTTACAAGGAAGGGAAATGAGTCCCATATGAACTGAAGCCAAGAGACATTGAAAGGCGAAAAACCACCTACGAAATTCTGTCGCTAGGCAACAAAGAAAGGGGTTTTCACATCGTATCATCACTGGGGATGAAAAATGGATTTATTTTGACAATCCCAAACGTCGAAAAACTATTTGCGATCCCAGCCAACCCTTAACATCGAAGTCAAAGCGGAATATCCACGGAAAGAAGGCAATGCTTTGTATTTGGTGGGATCAGAAGGGTATGCTGAACCATGAGCTGTTCAAAAGTGGTCAAACAGTCACAGGGGATCTGTACAGAGAGCAAATGATCCGTTTGAACCGAGCATTGCACAAAAAAAGACTAGAATATGAAACGAGACAGCATAAAGAGATTTTTCTTCATGACAACGCTCGGCCTCACGTCACAAAATCTGTCAAGGAAACGCTAGAAGCACTTTACTGGGAAGTGTTACACCATGCGGCTTATTCACCAGACTATGCCCCTTCCGATTACCACTTGTTTGGGTCGATGGCACACGCACTTGCTGAGGAATTCTTCAATTCTTATGAAAACGTCGAAAAATGGGTCTCTGACTGGATAGCCTCCAAAGATAAGTCATTCTTTCGCCGCGGATGTCACTTGCTGACCGAAAGATGGGAAAAAGTTAGCGCTAACGATGGACAATACTTTGATTAATGTACTTCTTCATTTTGTTACTTAAATAAAGCCATACGTTTTGCAAGAAAACGGACGGAACTTTCCGATTGACCTAATAAGTTAGTTATATTATTAAATGTATGCAAATAGTCGAGAAAGCTAATAAAGGCAATCAATCAATCAATCAATCTCCCCCTTCTTCTTCCTCCTTACCCTCTCTCTCACTCTACTCTTCTCTCTCTCCCTCCTCTCTCTTCCTCCTTCTTCTCTCTCGCCCTCTCTCTCACTCTACTCTCTCTCTCACTCCTGTTTCTCTCTTTCTCTCTCACTCCTCTCCCTCCCTCTCAGCCCCCCCCTCTCTCCTCTCTCCTCTCTCTCTCTCTCTCTCTCTCTCTCTCTCTCTCTCTCTCTCTCTCTCTCTCTCTCTCTCTCTCTCTCTCTCTCTCTCTCATTCTACTCTTTCTCCTTACCCTCTCTCTCCCTCTCTCTCTCCCCCTCTCCCTCTCCCTCTTCCTCTCCCTCTCTCGCCTCCACTCCCACTCCCTCTCCCTCTCCCTCTCTCACTCTCTCATTCTCTCACTCACTCTCTCTCTCTCTCTCTCTCTCTCTCTTTCTCTCTCACTCTCTCACTCTCTCACTCTCTCACTCTCTCACTCTTTCACTCTCTCACTCTCTCACTCTCTCACTCTCTCTCTCTCCCTCTCTCTCTCTCTCTCTCTCTCTCTCTCTCTCTCTCTCTCTCTCTCTCTCTTCCGTACATTTTCTCATATACTGTATTCTAGCATATCTCTCGCTTCCTCGCTCGCATTTGCTGCTGTCTGCTTCTTCAGTGCTCTCGTAGCGCCCCTGGAAGAGCGAGATGCACGCATATCCCTACTCCTGTGCGTTCGAAGTTTCTCACTTTCTTACTGAATCGAAATTTTCCGTGATTCGCACTTTATGTTAATGTACCTCCGCTTACAAGGAGATGACGCAACCTGTTTCATCGATTTTAATACGAGTCATAACACACTCGATAGCTATGATGCCGTGTATAGACGCCCTAACATAATATGCGTGAATGCGTCTTTGTTTGCGAGTAATTTGCAGTTAAAGTTTGGCTCGCAGAGCCGTGCCACACATAGGGCGCGAGTTACGACACTCTTTCACGAAGCCGGCGTGACTGAGCAGACAGAGGCTCCCGCGCCGCGAACACTTTTGCGCCGACGACGGCGTTCGAGTCCCGCTGACGACTGGTTCGTTTTTTTTCGTATGTAAAGACATGTAATATTTTTATATTGTTTTTATGTATAATTCCTTTTTTTGTTTCTACGCTATTAATCAAGGCTAATTAGGAGAGTCAGGTCTTTCAAATATGAACACAACTTTTTTATTAATCACAATAAAATGTTTTCTTCGTGTAAATCTATTTCGCATAAATATTTCGTATGGTATGGGAAAGAAATGGCCAGACAGTGATTATTTTGTGTGAGAGAAATCCGAGAGCCGTTAGAACCGTTACAAGTGGAAAGGAACCCTCTTCCCTTTCCCCTTCTCGCAGAGGGATTCTCATGTTTTGTGACGTGCTCGTTTCATTCTCTGGGCAGTCTTCGTAACGTGAACAGTGAAAAACTCGTGTTAAAAGTGGGAACCACGTTTGTAGATGAAGCAACGATCAGCTATGTGCAAAATCTAGCAAAATGTGATATTACGAAAGAAGAGTTGACGGACGCAATATAATATCTTCGAGGTAAATATATTGAATGTGTGAGCAATGGAAATATATATTTGTACGTATTGTTATTGGCCTTGCATACAATAGCAATTATATTGAATTCATATTTGTAGATGTCCTGATCCAATTTCCGTCCAGTCTTGTTGATAGTCGCGAGGTATTTTACAACGTCAATAAAATATGTTTTCCACCAACTATACATAGTCAAAAGTGTATTTGTGCAAAAATTATGCGTTCATTACGTGCAGTTGGTGCAAAAAACTATTATGTTTTATATGCTTCTATACGGCATTCCATCCGCAGAGTTGCGACAGCACGACCACATTTTATAATACGTAACTTTCATTTGTGTGCCTTATATTTGTCTTATGTGTGTGTATGTATGTGTTTTGATACGGACAAAAACATTTTATTGTAATTAATAAAAAAGTTGTGTTCATATTTGAAAGACCTGACTCTCCTAATTAGCCTTGATTAATAGCGTAGAAACAAAAAAAGTAATTATACATAAGAACAATATAAAAATATTTATTACATGTCTTTACATACGAAAAAAAACGAACCATTCGTCGGCGGGACTCGAACGCCGTCGTCGGCGCAAAAGTGTTCGCGGCGCGGGCCTCTGTCTGCTCAGTCACGCTGGCTTCGTGAAAGAATGTCGTAACTTGCGCCCTATGTGTGACACGGCTCCGCGAGCCAAACTTTAACTGCAAATTACTCGTAAACAAAAACGCATTCACGCATATTATGTTAGTGCGTTTATACACGGCATCATAGCTATCGAGTGTGCTATGACTCGTGTTGAAATCGATGAAACAGATTGCGTCATCTCCTTGTTAGAGACAACGTACACAAAAATCACAAGAACATTTTGCTTCCTATTTTTTAAAGCCGAATCGATTGGGACTAAAAAGCTTCGACCGGCTCAGTCATTGCTGAGATATGAATATCTCACCTCGTTTGAACTCGCAGTTTCGCGTAATATAGGCACGGTGTGCCTCACGCCGTTCGGGCGCAACTTCGTTGCGCTTGAACTTGGTGCGAGGCATTACCATGCCTCGTGATGAAGAAGCACATGTTGGAAAAATACTTTTTGTGTTCCACATTACGTTCACTCTTTATCACCTTTTCCACTTTTATACAAAAATGACCTTTGTTGGTTGGATGTTGTTGGGCTGGACAAATGACGAGATGTATAATCTCTAAAACTTAACAGTTACGGCATGAACTAAAGTAAACATCCAGAATCATCTATTCCCAGCGGCACTCTAGCAGTATTCCAGCAAATTAATGCAACTTCCTAATCATACAGACTTACCTTTATATGTATATGTATAATATGTCTTTTATTTATTTATTTCAGATATCAAATGACGCGGTCGCTAATATTTGGGCTTACGAAATGGGATCAAAAGTTTTATACGACGCATCTCGCGAACATTACAGAACGATTACAGGTGAGTCGTTTGAAGGGGTAATAACATCGATATTTATTTTTACGCTCCGGAGACCGAGCACGATCGATATGTTCTGTTGAGTTGTGCTGCCGACATTTAACTAGTGACTTTGCAATCACTCACGTAATGCAAAGTAGTTGTAACGTGGCTGGCTGATGAAATGAACCGGATGGAAAGGGTTGTTTAGTATCTATTACAGGGCAATTTATATGACATCCGTTTTTCTCCTTTTTGATAATTGCTGGAAAACAATTTATGTGTATAACAGAATAACTGCATTTCATATCTTTTTGTACTAATCACTAATAATTTTTTCACGAATGACAGCAACATGTAAACGATAGAAACGATGGAATGTTCGACATTTGTAAGGCTATTTAAATATATTTTTTCGGAGGCGGATTTGGTAAAAAAATCGATCGAAAATGGAAGCAACACGACGGAGAGAAGGAGGAAAGACACGAACCTTTTATTATAGTTTTTCCTTCTTTCTTAAAACCTTATTGTGTGGTAATTTGTTTTTTGAATTATGCAACTCCGATATACTAGGTGCGCAACTAAGTTTCCGGGTTTCACACATGGATGGCGCTAACGACACATGTAGTCGACATACATGTCTGAAATTGTATTTTTTTATAGCTTGGACATCTGTTAACAATAACCAGTCGTAATACCAACACATATCGCAACGCAAAAATATTTTTTCTAACAACGAAGATGTCGAGTTTTGTGCCAAATAAACAGCATTTGCGGGAAGCTTTGCTTTTCTGCTTTAATTTGAAAAAAGTGCAGCTGAAGCACGTTGTTTGCTTCAGGAGGCCTACGGCCAACACGCACCATCGAAAACTACCTGTGAAGATTGGTTTAAACGCTTCAGAAGTTGCGATTTCGACACTGAGGACAAGGAGTGCTCCGGAAGACCAAAAACAGTTGAGGACGCCGATCTGCAAGCGTTATTGGATGAAGATGATACGCAAATATAAGATCAACTTGCGGAGGCATTAAACATGACTCGCCAAGGTATTTCCAAACGTTTACATACCATGGGAAAAATTCAAAAGGAAGGAAAATGGGTGCCGCATGAGTTGACTGAGAGACAGATGGAAAATTGAAGAGCCACTTCCGAAATTTTGCTTTTGCGGCATGAAAGAAAGCGTTTCCTGCATCGAATTGTTACTGGCGATGAGAAGTGGATATATTTCGAGAATACCAAATGCAAAAAATTGTGGCTTTTACCTGGCGAAGCATCAACATCAACGGCACGGCCAAATCGCTTCGGAAAGAAGACAATGCTCTGCATTTGGTGGGATCAGAAAGGAATCGTGTACTATGAGCTGCTGAATCCGGGGGAAACTGTTAATGGGCATCGTTATCGACAACAACTGATCAATTTGAACCATGCATTGCTCGAAAAACGGCCAGAATGGGACACGAGACACGAGCGAGTGATATTGCACGACAACGCTCCGTGCCATCGCACTTCCATCATCCAGGACACCATCAAAACGCTGAAATGGGATCTAATACCACACTCGCCGTCTTCGCCAGACCTGGCCCCTTCCGATTATCACTTGTCCCGCTCGATGGCGCATGGCTTGGCTGGGCAACACTTGGCCAATTTAGAAAAAGTACAAAATTGGTTCGATGAATGGTTTCGGTCCAAAGACGCGTCGTTTATCGTCGCGGTATTCATGTATTGCCAGAGAGATGGCAAAAATGTGTAGCTAGCGAGGGACGATACTTTGAATAAACCATTTTTTGTATTTCTCTTGAAATTTTCCATTTTTCATTGATCAAAAAACCCGGAAACTTAGTTGCACACCTAGTACATATTAGAAAAAGCAACATCCACTTTATGTTTCTTCGGAAGTATCTGGGATGCCTGCTATATGTGTCTTTCGTAATCTTTATTTGGATGAGCCGATTACACGCAATCACATTAAGCCATCATAAGACATATAAAAGTAGACATGCATATGAAGCATGTGTTTTAGTTGCGGTTAACGTGCATCATGTGCACCGATATAAGCCACCGATATAATTGAAGCGTGATACGGTAATTGTGTCGCTCAGCAAATTGTGGCCCCACGTTAGCGAATGAGCTTCTGCGGCAATGGCCAAATTAGTATATTTTCCACATATTATGTACATTACGAGGGTGGTCTGATAAGTACTTAGCCTACAAAAGAAAAACGAAAATTTTGGAAAAGTGGCGATTTATTTCTCAACATAGTCTCCTTTTAGCTCGATACACTTGACCCAGCGATGCTCCAACTTCTTTAACCCGTCTGAAAAATACGTTTTCTCGAGGTCTGCAAAGTAGGCCTCCGTGGCGGCGATGACCTCCTCATTCGACTCAAATTTCTGCCCGGCGAGTGACTTTTTCAAGTTTGGAAACAAAAAGAAGTCGCACGGGGCCAAATCTGGAGAATACGGTGGATGGGGCAGCAGTTCGTAGCCCAATTCGACCAATTTGACCGTGGCGAGGGCGGAGGTGTGAACCGGTGCGTTGTCATGGTGGAAGAGCACTTTTTTCTTCGCCAAATGGGGCCGTTTTTTCTACAATTCGGCGTCGAATCGGCACAATAATTCGGCCATCACCTTTCCGGCCGATAGGACAGTCTTCGCCTTCTTCGGAGCATGTTCGCCGGGTGAAGTCCACTGTTTCGACTGTTCCTTGGTCTCTGGTGTGTACCAGTGGATCCATGTTTCGTCGACGGTCACGAAACGACGCAGAAACTCCTTCGGATTGCGCTTAAACAGCGTCAAACACTGCTCTGAAGTGGTCTCACGGTTGCGCTTGTTGTCCGGAGTGAGCAAACGCGGCACCCATCGCGCCGACAGCTTTCTCATACCCAAAATTTCATGCAGGATATGACCCACGCGGTCTTTTGAGATGCCTACTGTCTCAGCTATCTCGCGCACCTTCAATCGGCGGTCTGCCAATACGAGATCGTGGATTTTTGTCATGTTATCCTCCATGGTAGCCGTTTTCGGGGTACCTGGGCGTGGCTCATCAAAAACCGACGTGCGACCACGTTGAAACTCGTTAAACCAATTTTTGACGGTCGCCATCGAAGGAGAAGAGTCACCGTACATAGCATCCAAGCGCTCTTTGATTTCGCTGCGCGATTTCCCTTCCAAAAACAAGAATCGAATCACCGATCGATATTGCTCTTTTTCCATTTTTCTAAAATCCGCGGACACGCCCGCTTCCACACGCGGTCAAAACAAAACTACGAGTCCGATTCGGCTGAAATTTCGACAGTAGCCGTCTACGAGAATGTACTACACGATAGTAAATTTCTCTTGCGATAGTAGCGCCATCGGGCGGTGAGGCTAAGTACTTATCGGACCGCCCTCGTACATATATTGTATTCGTTTACTGTTTTTCTATGAGTATGTTTCGAACTGCGACCGCAAGCAAGTCACATTTAAATTCAAGCTCTTTTCTATTACAATCGCTTCATATAGTATTGTCAAAGTCGTTATGTGTGTTTATATGTTTGTGTATGTTTATAATTTTTAATGATAACTTATTAACTATTAGGCGAGTAATTAATTTTTTGCGACTATTCGGCAAAATTAGATATTTGCTACATTTATTAAGAATTACTTACGATTCAACTCAACATTTCTTGAATCAATTATTGACTTATCATTTATATAGTGTCCCATTTTAAAAAACGCACTTCGATAATTCTTCAACGAACTATTTTCAGTAAAAATATTTCGGACGAAAGTTGTACGATTTCAATGGGGACATAAAACAACTATACTATAATATTTTATTTACAAATGGTACTACTTTCGAGATATTCACTGATCATTACTTTTCTTAAATGGAAACCCCAGTTTTTTATTACATCGTATTTTTCTACCAATTAATTTTAACAACTTTTGTCTGAAATATTTTTTTCATTGCCTAATAGTTTTTGAGATATTTAAGAAAACTTGATAACTTTTTCAATATTTAATTCACGATATCTCACTAACTATTTGTCGGAAGAAAAAGTGGTACCAGACTTTTCTGCCCTATTTAATCTCAAGAATATATTGTTTTAATATAATAGTGCCCTGACTTTTGTTAACTTACTGATTTTTGGAAATTTCAAAATCATCAAATTAACAAAAGTCAGGGCATTATTGTAACAATATATTGGGTATTGGGTATCTTTTGAAGAAAAGTGCTGCGGAAACGTGCCATTTGCTTGTGGATGTTTACGGCGACCATGCTCCATCGGAGCCAACTTGCAGATATTGGTTCCAACGCTTCAAAAGTGGTGATTTCGATATCAACGACAAAGAACGCGATGGTGCCTCAAAAAAGTTAAAAAATGAGGAACTTGAGAAATTGATATTGATATTGATCCATATCAGACACTTGAAGAATTGTCTGCAGCATTGAATGTTGATCAATCCACCGTTGGAAAACGCCTACATGCGCTGGGAATGGTTCAGAAGGCAGGAAATTGGGTACCACACGAGTTGAAGGAAAGGGACATTGAAAGGCGCTTGGTCACGTGCGAAATGTTGCTTCAACGACAAGAAAGAAAGAGTTTTTTTTGCATCGGATCATCACTGGCGATGAAAAATGAATTCATTACGACAATCCTAAACGCAAACTAGCATGGGTGAAGCCAGGTGAACCAGGTCCATCAACGCCAAAGCGCAATATTCACGGGTCAAAGGTCATGCTCTGTATCTGGTGGGATATATGGGGTGTAGTCTACTATGAGCTGCTGAAACCGTCCGAAACTATCAATTTCCAACGTTACCAACTTCAACTAATGCGTTTCAAACAAGCTATTCAAGAAAAACGGCCGGAATGGCGCGATAGACACGAGAAGCTGATTTTGCAGCACGACAATGCTAGGCCACATGTTGATCAACCCGTCCGGACATACCTAGAAGGGGTAAAATGGGAGGTCCTACCCCACCCGCCGTATTCACCAGACATTGCCCCTTCAGACTATCATTTGTTCCGGTCGATGTAGTCGGCACTTACTGGAGAGCGCTTCACCTCATATGACAGCATACAAAAATGGGTCGATGACTGGATCGCCTCGAAAGAAATAGAATTTTTCACTGGAGGAATCCGTTTATTGCCCGAAAGATGGGCGAGGGTTGTCGCTTCAGATGGAAAATATTTTGAATAAAATCATTTAATATTTTTATATTCAAACTATGTTTTTTGTCTACATAAAAAACGATTAAAACTTATTCCCATACTCAATATTCTTGTGACCAAGTAAAGCAAAAAAGTCTAGTACCACTTTTTCTTCCGACAAATAGTTAGCGAGATATCGTGAGTTCAATATTAAAAAAGTTATCAAGTTTTCCTGAAATATCTCAAAAAATATTAAGCAAATAAAAAATGTTTCAGACAAAAGTTGTTTAAATTAATTGGTAGAAAAAGATGGTGTAATAAAAAATTGGGGTTTCCGTTTAAGAAAAGTAATGATCAGTGAATATCTCGAAAGAGGTGCTATTTATAAACAATATAGTTGTTTTATATCCCCCTTGAAATCATACAACTTTTGTCCAAATCATTTTTGCTGAAAATGCTTCGTTGAAGAATTAGAGGTGCGTTTTTTAAAATGGAGCGCCCTATAATAATTATAATATTATAAATTTATAATGATTTCCATTTTGATCTGATAATTGTTGAGAGAGAGAGAGAGAGAGAGAGAGAGAGAGAGAGAGAGAGAGAGAGAGAGAAATCTATCTTCAATTAATTTATATAATTATTGGTGTCTTGTTACAGACTGTATGTTTGTTACTTCAGAAAGTGGGCCATTCATTTATATATCGCAGTCCGACGACAAAATCGTTTGTGGTATATATTTTTTAACTGATCCAGATCGCATAGTGGAGATATATTTTCACAATTTCGACGTGCCTTGCGATCATCGTGGACTTCTGGCGGTATGTAATTGTCAGTTATCAATCTTTGTCGATTACTTAATTTTGATCTGTGATATTATAAATTAAATGTAATGTCATTCGATATTTGAAGCTTCGATGTTTCGGTAAAATCCGACATTTGAATTTAACAGTTTGAATAATTCAAAATTTCATATCTTCGAAGATTTCTCGAAACTGCTCAAAGATTTGAAATATCGAAGCTATCAACAGAACTAATTTTAAGGAAACTAACAACTTCTAACTTGTGTACACTTAATATCGTTCAAATATTCGAATGTTTAAATATTTACACTTCGAAAAATTCTATTATTGATTGAATAATAACTAGTTGATCAATTAAAAGTTAAGTTAAAAGGTTAACTTTTAACTTAATTTAATTAAGTTTAGAAAATTTTTTATTCATTTTAATATAAACTAGTTATTTTAAAATGCATTAACATTCATTTATTAACTTTTTCCTATAATTTAAAATAATTCATTAATATTATAATCATTGTAAATTATTCATAATATAGAATAAGAAAAATAGAAAAATAATATTAGTAACATTTATTTCCTCTTTCTCTAATTATTAGTACTTTTTTCTCATATAGAATCCGAGTATAAAACAATCGGTATTCTTATAAAAGGCCTTTTATAGTTATTTCATATAAATTCAAAATATGATTAAAAATTATTTATATAAAAACATATAACTATTTATTTGTATAATTAACATTTGATTTTAATATTATATTATAATTTAATATTATAATACATTAATTTAATTTCTACTTAATTTTTAATTGTCTTTATTTGATCTTAAATCTAACTAAGTTAATTTTATAAATACTTAACTTTTTAAGCTAAAGTTAGTCAAGAAAATATATTAACTTATTTATTTCTTTATTCTAATATAATAATATAATAATATAAAGTTATAACAATTTTAAGCTCTCTTTGAAGTTTTGAAATTTCGAATATAATTTATAATTTTATTATAAATTATTATTCGCTTATGTTCAGCAATAATGAAACTTGATATTTAAAAGAAATTACTTTGAGATTTCATACCACTTAAACAAATTATCTTTATGTGTACGACAATTTTGCGCGAAAATCAAATTGCGAAATTTTATCCGACTCTCGTACGTTCGCCTTGTTATTATTAGAAAACCCCTATAAGGTAAACTCGAAGTAAAATTGTACAGCGGTAGTGTATCACGTGCCATGAATATACAGGGTGCCTCATAATGTAGAATTCGTGCAGACAGAGTGGGTTAAGACAAACATAAATATCCTATACCGCTTTGCGAGATTTGCAATAATTATTGAGTTATTAACGACAGAAATTTCACGAGTTAGTGCGTGCCAAAATGGATGATTGGAGAAGCGTCGCAGCCTCTCGGGCCATAGCGCGGCGCGATCGACCTAGCAACTATTGACGGCGTGCGGCGAGACATCTCGTAGATGCGGCGAAATAAAATGAATAGCGGCCCGTTCTCTTTCCTCTCACCGCGCACCGGCAACAATTGCTGGATCGACTGGGCCGTGCTCTTGTTGAAATGGCTGTAATGCTTCTCCAATCATCTATATCGGCGCGCTCCCACTCCTTAGATTTCTGTAATTAATAATTCGATAATTATTGCGAATCTTGCAAAACGGTATAGGACTTTTATGTTTGCCTTAACCCTTTGAGCCACGTAGTTTTCAGAAAATCCGAATCACATGAAAAATTACAGGGAAAAATACAAGGATTTCTGGGATCGCTGATGACGAATCCGTTAACAGATTATCGAAATTCAAGATGGCGGACGCAAAAATTAAAAATCGCGATAATTTCGGTGACAATAGGTATTGTGGGGTTTTTGGAGTCGCCGATTACGAATCCGTTATCAGATTTTCGAAATTCAAGATGGCGGATTCAATATGACGGCCATAAATATGAAAAATCGCGATAATCTGGAACCACCATCTTGGAAAATGAATTTAGAATGTGGACCTCAGATTCGTAATCAGCGACCTCAAAAACTAACCAGAGTACAATTTTAGCTAATTTAATAAAAACCACCATCTTGGAAAATGAATTTTAGAATGTGGACCTCAGATTCGTAATCAGCGACCTCAAAAACTAACCAGAGTACAATTTTAGCTAATTTAATAAAAATCCTATGATCCGCCATCTTGAATCCGTCATTTTGGAAAATTAATTTTAGAATCTGGACTTCAGATTCACAACGGCCCAAAGGCCCCCAAATCTTGATTTCGAGCAAAAAATTCACTCATAGTTCGTGGAAAATTATTTTTTTCTGTAAAAATGTGTATTTTTTACACTTTGTTTATTGACAACTTATGCAAAACACTTCAACCTTTCATGTATGTTCTCATATCATATAAGAAGCTAAAAAACGCAAATAACAGACAAGAATCCTTCAAATATGAAATATTTCATGAAAATATGAGAATAAATAGGTGGTAAGCATACTTACCTCAAAGGGTTAACCCGCTCTATGTCTCCACGAGCAACGTTAGTTATGAGATACCCTGTATGGAAATCAACCTTCCGCAGGAGTCTATCGACGCGGAATGAATTTCGTGAATTCGATATGTATGTTTGTAGCATGCTGCGAGTGTAACTTTCTCACATTCTTCCCAGTAAATACAAAATTAATCAATGTTATCAATATAATCAAAGTTATCAATGTTATAATGTCAGCTAAATTATATGGTATGTTAAGTAACTGTTATTTTGTTATACAGGGTGTCCGGTGACTAGCTGCTAACCCGAAGTTTGAAAGTAGATTGGGTTAAGACAAACATAAAAGTCCCATATCATTTTACGAAATTTGCAATAATTATCAAGTTATTATGACAGAAATTTGAGGAGTGGGAGCGTGCCGACATAGATGATTGGAGAAACTCAGTTGCAGTTGCTTAGGCCACAGTGCAGCCCAGTTGATCCTGAAACTGTTACCGGTGCGTGGCGAGAGGAAGGACAACGCGCCACTATTCGTTGTTTTGTTCTCGCACCTACGTCTTACCGTACGCTGCCAACAGTTTTTCGGTCGACTGGGCCGCGCTGTAATCCGAGAGGCTACAACACTTCTGACTTCTCCAATCATCCATTTCAGTGCGCGCTCATTCGTCAGATTTCTGTAATTAATAACTCGATAATTATTGCGAATCTCACAAAACGGTATGGGCCATTTATGTTTGTCTTAACCCAATCTACCTTCACATTTCGGGTTGGCAGCTAATTACCGGACACTCTGTATAACAACAGCTGACAGCTGTATAACAAACAACTGTTATGTAACATACTATATGATTCAGCTGACATTGTAACATCGATGATACTTTGTGTTTACTGGGTTGTAACAACATTACAACTGTAATTTAAAGTTCGTCAATTATTTTTTCAATCCCTAATTGTACGATATCGGCTTCATTTTCCTTTCAAATCACGTTCGCGCTCTCATCGTTAACAACTTCGCATAGAGAACGGAACAACTGAGCAACGTAAGTTATTAATTGTCCGTCATTTAAACAGGTAATCGACGGCTGGGAAATGGACGGCGAAATATTCCCAAGCGAGGCCGACCATCCATTACCCATGAAAGAGAGGATAAACGAATTCTGTGGCAAGAGCAAATGGTATAAGAGGACTTTTAAAAGTTCGCAGAACGCGGCGATTCTTCAGTATAGAATACCGATGCGCGGGAAAGGCTTCGTCATATCTGCGAGATATCCGAGAAATGCGAGGCGTGAGTAAAACAAGAATTGAATGTATACACTAAAAAATATATACATACTGCACATTTAAATGAATATATACATATACACAGAGCGTATAAAAAGGACCGAGACAGCGAAATATCTCGAATATTATATAAGCAAACGAACTCACCAAGTGAAGTTCGCTTGGAATTATGCTTGTAATCTCGTCCGGATGGATATTGTCTTCTATACACGCACTCCCCAACAGTTCATATTCCAGCTAAAGCGAAAAGGGGGTGCGCCCGCCACCGCTATCCCGCGCGTTCGTGCAGGATCATCTCATTTTTCAGAACGAAACAGCAAATCGCCCAATGTGAAGACCGCGAGTGGGAAGCGCGGAAGCTGTGGGAGGGAAGGTCCATCCGGACGAGACCACAAGCATAATTCCAAGCGAACTTCACTCGGTGAGTTCGTTTGCTTATATAATTATGCTCTGTGGTCTCGTCCGGATGGATATTGTAGATGTTCAGAAGGCGATTTGCAGAGCGCAACTGACCGCAAAAGTGTATATTAAACGGAGTGTATTAAATTGTAAGGAGGCAGTCAAAAAACAAAGAAAACGTGAACTTAAGCGCGAAAGATGGAGTTCGTAAAATCCTCAAGGTGGAGGATAGGACGATTATAGAAACGAGCGAAAACTTAGGAGAAGTCTGACCAACTGGCCGCACCTTTGATTAAGTCTAAAGCTACCCCGTTCCGTGCCGCCAATGAGGTGGATGCATGACGGGTACTATGCGGTGTGAACAAATCAGTGCGGACACCGCATTCGCTAAGGCTTGTTCGCAGCCAGCGACTGATTGTTTGCGTGCCGACGGCACGATGCGAGCATACATAAAAAAGGGAATCGCCCAAGGAACTACACAGATTGTGACTTCTAAATAATGCTTAACTAAGGAGTAAATACCTAAGCACGAGTTATCTGGGAACGGAGGAAAAGGAAAGAAAGGCTGGGAATGTCCGGGCGCAGAAGTCTTGAGGTGTTCCGGGACTTTTATAATAAGTTTATCTGAAAAGATTATCTGAGAAAAGCGGAATGAGGCGAGCGTTTGCGCACGCTGACCTGTGCCAGGAGTTAGGCGCAAAGCCAACTTTCTGGATAAGAGCGACAGGAGAAGCGAGTCGGACGGATACATACGAAGGGAGTCCCAAAAGTACCTGACCTGATGTATAAATAGAGGTTGTTGTTTGAAAAGAATGACTATGGTAGAAAGTACCAACTTTATAAAGCTTAAGTTTGAAGTTTGACGACGCTACGTTGTTTAATATTTGTTTGGCAGCCATCAATAGTGAACGCTCTCAGTGAATTTGTAAACATAGAAAAAATTGATCATCGTTATATGATACAATATTTTCATTTGAAATGCCTTAGTTCAACCAATATCAAAGCGGAGCTAGATTATACTCTGGGGGAGTCTACTCCTTCGTTTACAACAGTAAAATATTGGGTGGCAGAGTTTAAACGAGGCGGTACGAGCTGCCAAGACATCGCAGTGGTCGACCAAATGAGGTGACCACGCCAGAAATGGTGAAGAAAATCCACAAAATGGTATTGGATGACCGTCGACTGAAGTGAGCGAGTTAGCAGACATGGTAGGCATTTCAAAAAGTGCTGTACATCGCATATTGACTGAAAATTTGGACATGAGAAAGCTGTGTACAAGATGGGTGCCGCGATTCTCACAATGGAACAAAAACAGTCGTAAGGATGTGTCAATCGAGTGTTTGGCGAAGTTTTACAGCAATAAAGCCGAGTTTTTGTGTCGATTCATAACGATGGATGAAACATGGGTCCATCACTTCATACCTGAGACGAAGAAACAGTCAAAACAATGGACTAAGGTGGCTTGATGGCTATTTTGAGGAGCTCGACGATTCCCACTATAAACAGGGTATCGAAGCTATTGAACATCGCTGGGAAAAGTGTATTGAGCTAAAAGGAGACTATGTAGAGAAATAAAGATATTTTTACCCAAATATTTTGTGTTTTCTTTGTTAGGTCAGGTACTTTTAGGACAACCCTCGTAGTAGCGAAGTGAGCAATAATAGGTTCTGGATTCCAGACGAAATCGCAGCGAAGGCGCAGAGGCCTGTGTACTCCCGCCCCCCATAAAAAAACGCTTAACAAGCGCATGGATACCAATCTCGCTATGTGTGATAAGAGAGACAGCGCTATGAATCGTATTGAGTGTCGAATACGAACGAACACGCGTGAATTCGCGAGCAAGAAAATTTAGAAATTGCTCTAGAGCTGGTCATAACAGAGGGACGTCAGAGGAGTGACAATAAAAACCACCAGTCTCGAAGAAGGCGAGAATACTGACGGATCGTAGCGTCCCTGAGCGAAGCGACAGTAGTTTCCGCACTAGGTGGTACCTGGCGGTCAAGGAAAGCTAGCCGGATAAGCGCCCGACGACCAGGAAAAAATGTCCGCCAAGCCGGATGACGATCCCTAAAAGGAGAATAAAGCAAATCAGGAGATGGCGTAAGGATGAGAGGCGTCCCCACAAGAAGACGATTGGATAGGGGAAACTACGCTTGAGATGGCCATGAAGAGGCGACGACGACCCTCTCTACGCGGTCGTTAATAATTTTACGAAGAACGCGCGGTAAAAGAATGAATGGAGAAAAGCTAAAAAATTTGATATCTGCCCCGGAGAATGTAAACGTGTCCACCGCCAGAGAGCTATGGTCGAGAAACCAAGAGACATAAGAGGCGGAACATTTTGCATTGATAATAGATGTAAACAGGTCTATATTAAATGGTCCAAATGTAGTCAAGATCTTCGAAAAAACGGCGTGCGACAATGGACATTCAGTGTCTGAGCTGAGGACTCGTGATTCGCTATCAGTGATGGTATTGTGAATAGAGACAGTATAAGAAGCAAAGACGAAAACATTACAGTCTTTGCATCAGGTCCAGATTTGCCGCGCTAACGATGTAAGGCGCGGGTATTGCACCGAGCCGAAACGGTTGATATACGCAATAGCTGTAGTATTGTCGACGCGGAGGAGAATGTCGCAGTTTTGAAGATCTGCAGCAAAACACTGCAAAGCATAAAAAATAGCTTTGAGTTCAAGAAAATTTATATGACGGGACCGTTCAGACGCCGACCACTAACCACGGGTATGACGCGATCCACACGATGCCCCCCAATCAGAGAGAGGTGTCCGAAAAAATTTCGCGGGCAGCGACCCCAGAACGTATGGTCTTAGCCTGACGGGGTTTAGAAAGAATAGAAAACCACCATCGGAAGTCGCGTTGTAGCTACATAACTGCCACCAGAACGCGCTAAGGTTAGAGACTTTTCACGCTCGAAATCTTTGATGTGTAAAAGGCCATATTCTACCGCAGGACAGATGGATACAAAAGAGCTTATCATGCTGGTGAAGTGTCACGTGTGCGACAGCAGGATTTCGTGAAAAAATCGAAAGATAGTGGCAATGTTGTGCATATACTAGTTGAGATTTCTTATAATTAAAGAGAAAAACCGAGCGACATAAGTAAAGACAGGGATGCAGTCAGGTTACGAAGGCAGTCGACTCTCGAAGCGCCAAAAAGAGGAAATCATCAAGATAAATAACCGAGCAAAAAACCCTGGTCGCGTAAACGGACCATGACGGGGCGTAAGAGCTTGATGAAAATATATGGCGCCATGCCCAAAATGCGATAAATTCATAAGTAACCGAACGCCACTGGAAGAGCAGGAAACAATGCGCCGTAATGGACACTAAGAGATATGTATCTTCTAAATTGAGAGTCGACAGCCACGAGTCCTGAGTCATCAACTGCACAACGGTACGCCAGTCTTCTAACTGAAAATGCGGTGACAGGTAAATATTTAATTGTTTGAGGTTTAGTAAACTCATGCCTCCCGACGCTTTCTTGACAAGGAAAAAACTCGACAAGAATTGGTCGGGGGAAGGAGAGGTGATAACTATAGCTCCCTTGGAGAGTAGACACGAAATTTTGGTATTGCAAGCCGCCACAACAATCGGAGAAAAAGTGGATTCCGATAATGATACCTGAGGTGGTGATGAAGACACGAACGGGATATCGTATCCACACCCGACACCCTGGACTTTCGAGTTGTTGGTCACCTCCTTCCACGTAGACTGAAAAACGATGATTGAGAAACGATGACTGAAACCAATCGGCTCGCAGTTCTTACATCCTCGCCGTTAACGGCGAGACCGGGAGCGGGAGCGAGGGCGAAAACCCCGGGAGCGCTTCAGCTTTGGCACGGCCCCTGACCTGCGAACCGCAGTCATTACCCGTGGAACAGAGGCTCGCAAGTTTCCTTGACGTGCTGGAAGCGGCTGAAGAGGATGGTGAGCAGCCACCGTCGAGGAGGTCATCGGCGGCTTCGAGAGGTCCCGTTCCACTTTCTCGCAGACTTGCGTAGACCTGAGGTGTTCGGCGAGTGACAAGCCAAACAGTCACTCGCGTCAATAACCGCGTAGTCAACAGCTGGTTTGCCGACAAAAGTGAGGCACGGTTTGATAAAAAAACTTGCCTGACTAATGAGAGGCGGAATCGATGGTCCGCCAAAAAATGAGTCACCTCTACTATTTTGCGAGGGCATTCTTTACAGGAGTATCTAGCGATAGGCCACGAAAATGGCGTAGGTCAGAAAATCCTGAGCCAATCGCGTTAAGACAAGCGCCAACCTGCTATTGTTCCCACGCCTGATGCTCGTCTCGTTTCAGAACGCTTAAGCGTTTCCCAAGTACTGAAACAAGCTCCTCGTTGAGCTTGGGGCGATCTAGCTGCAGAAGCTCGCCCTGAAGCTGGTACTTGGACAGTAAAGCCTAGTGTCCTCCTTCAGGCCGGAGTGAACCTCACTGCAAGTAGAGGCGAGGCTGAGTGAATTCCACGAAATTTCAGCCACGGCAGGAGGGGAGCCGAAGAGCTCATTCGCCAACTACGACGTATTCTCCTTCTCGGAGTCGTTTAGCTCCAAAGGGAGTGGAGAAAACTCGGCGAAGGAGACGGTGGCTAGCGGAGGCTGGCCCGCGAAAAAGCATGGTCAGATAGAGCAATCGAATACGTGCCTTCGGGTAACGAAGGCAACGCACCTGGTACGCCGCCCCGGTTCTCAAGAACCGGATGCTCATCTGCCTGCTAGTCCTCTGGAACGGCGATGAGAATATCGTCTGCCAGGGTTGCGCTAGCATCTTACACCGCAGAGACAGGAACATACCGGACGTCATCGACAGGCAGAGAAGTGGAAGCCCGTTGGGTCTTCATAAAAGTCAAAAATATTCTGCAGAATAGTGGTGAGGCCCGCCCGCGACGATTGAGAAGCATCGTGCGAGGAAGTGCGCGACCTGACCTCCAAATCGCACTTGCGCGAGCGATTGCCTAAGTTTCGTTCACGCGGTCTATCGTGAGAACTATGCCGACGCTTTCTGGATTGATGGCTCCTATGCTTAGAGATCCTGGAGACCAACCTGGAAAAGAGCGGATGATGAAAAAACACAGCACACACAGCACACAAAAAATGACGAACTGTGAGTTGCGCGCAACAGAAATACAATGAGATGGTCCTGTGCGAGCGCGCGGGAGAGCGGTGGCGCGCGCGCCCCCTTTTCGCTCTGGCTGGAATATGAACTGTTGGGGAGTGCGTGTACAAAAGATACTATTGGGTTGGCAACTAAATGATTGCGGATTTTGTCGACAGATGGATTTTACACTTTCTTTTGTTTCGTTAACGTGTTCAAAGTACCTAACCTATATTTTTTTCTTATTGTTTGGACTTCTACCTTTCATTTAGTACAAAAATTATATCGATTAGTTCTTTAGTTTTGTTTTTATCCCAATTTAAAAATGGAAGAACAAGACGTGCACTTCAGACATATTTTATTGTATTATTTCCGAAAAGGCAAGGACGCATCGCAAGCACACAAGAAATTATGTGCCGTATATGGGAATGAAGCCTTGAAAAAAAGACAGTGTCAAAATTGGTTTGCCAGATTTCGTTCTGGTGATTTTTCATTGAAAAATGCTCAACGATCTGGCCGTCCAGTTGAAGTCGATGAGATCCATATCAAGGCCATTATCGATTCATCGTCATAGCACAACATGTGATATTGCAGAGAAGCTCAATGTATCGCATACATGCATTGAACAAAATTGAAAAAAGCAAATTAAAAATTTTGAATTTTCATTCTTATTTAAAATCCGCAATCACTTAGTTGCCAACCCAATACTACAATATCCATCCGGACGAGACTACAGAGCATAACTAAGCATTTTAGAAGAAAATGTTTCAGACGAAAGTTATATGATTTCAAATAGGACATAAAATACTATATCATTTTATTTACAGATGGCGCCACTTTCGAGATATTTACTGATCATTACTCTTCTTAAACAAAAATCTGAATTTTTTATTATATTATCTTTTTCTACCAATTAATTTTAACAACTTTTGTCTGAAACATTTTTTTATTTGCCTAATATTTTTTTAGATATTTAAGGAAAACTTGATTATTTTTTCAACATTTAACTTGCAATATCTCGCTATTTGTCGAAAGAAAAAATAGTATTAGATTTTTTTACTCTGTTCGGTCTCAAGAATATATTGTTACAATAGCGTTCTGACTTTTGTTAATTTGATGGTTTTGAAATTTCTGAAGGTCGATAAGTTAAGAAAAGTTAAGGCATTATTAAAACATTAAAATAAGTTAATAAAAGTTAGGGCATTATTGTAACAATATATTTTTGAGATTAAATAGAGTAAAATAGTCTAGTACTATTTTTCATTTCGACAAATAGTTAGTGAAATATCGTAAGTTAAATGTTGAAAAAGTTATCAAATTTTCCTTAAGTATCTCAACGTCGCTATAATATTGTAACATTGTTACAACGTTGTAACAATGTTGCTGCAACTTTCTATGTTGCATGGGAATGCTACTTTCCGACATGCAGACATTTCGAAAAATAGATAGGAATACTTCTATCGGGTTGGCAACAAAATCATGTCGTTTTCCACGGGTAGATAGCTGTATTTCTTATTAAATGTCACTAAGTTCACTCCAAATCCTATAACCTTTATATCATTTGACATTTTATGCTTCTTTAAAAAAAAAAAATGCATCATTCGGTAAAGAATAACCTATTTGACATTAACTTAAAAATTAAAACGAGCATTCTCACCATATGCATATTTTACGTTTTTATTTCCAAAAAGGAAAAAATGCTGTGCAAACCCGTCAAAAGTTATGTACTGTATTGTGAGGAATCCTTAACAGAACACCAGCGTTGTGTCAGTGTTGGTTTGCTCGTCTTCGTCCAGGAAATCTTTTAGTGAAGGATGCATCATTATCAGGCCAGTCAATTGAGGTCAATGGCGAAAAAATAAAAGTATTGCTTGAATCCAAACACCATTATACGACACGGGAAATCACTGAGAAGCTAAATACATATGAGCATCACATTTGAGCATATCACATACCAGCATTGAAAACCATTTAACCCTTTCGTGCCTAGTGGAATATATATGTCCCAGAATTTTAAAAATTCATATCTCCCATAAAAATAGCGACTTCTTGAACTGATTTTAAAGAGGAAAGATAGAACTCTTCACACAAAAATCAACACCCTTGTTAGTTTCATGCTCCAATCTGTATATCTCGTCAAATACTCGTAAAATAGGTAAAAGTGAAAAATATATACAGTTTGGATGGTTATAAGTTTACAACTCGAAGTGTGAAGTTAGATTGGGTTAAGACAAACATAAAAGTCCCATACCGTTTTGCGAGATTCGCAATAATTATCGAGTTATTAATGATAGAAATCTGAGGAGTGGGAGCGCGCCGACATAAATGATTGGAGAAGCGTTGCAGCTGCTCATGCTAATGTTTTTCCTTTCTGAAGATAATCAATGAAAATAATCCCACGCGCATCTTAAAAAACTGACACCATGACCTTGCCAGCAGATGGAACTGTCTTCGCCTTCTTTGGAGCCGATTTTCCCCTTTCAGTCCATTGTTTTGACTGTTCCTTCGTCTCAGGTGTGAAGTGATGGACTCATGTTTCATCCATCGTTATGAATCGACGCAAAACTCAGCTTTATTGCTGTGAAACTTCGCCAAACACTCGATTGAAACATCCTCACGAAGCTGCTTTTGTTCCATTGTGAGTAATCGCGGCACCCATCTTGCGCACAGCTTTCTCATGTCCAAATATTCAGTCAATATGCGATGTACAGCACTTTTTGAAATGCCTACCATGTCTGATAACTCAAGCACTTTCAGTCGACGGTCATCCAATATCATTTTGTGGATTTTCTTCACTATTTCTGGCGTGGTCACCTCATTTGGTAGACCACTGCGATGTTCGTCTTGGCAGTTCGTACGGCCTCGTTTAAACTCTGCCACCCAATATTTTACTGTTGTAAACGAAAGAGCAGACTCCTCTAGAGTAGAATCTAGCTCCGCTTTGATATTGGTTGGACTGAGGCCTTTCAAATGAAAGTATTGTATCATATAATGATGACGAATTTTTTCCATGTTTACAAATTCACTGAGAGCGTTCACTATTGGTGGCTGCCAAACAAATACTAAACATATCGTCGTCAAACTTCAAACTTAAGCTTTATAAGGTTGATATTTTCTACCATATTTGTTCTTTTCAAACAACAACTGCCATCTATACGTCAGATCGAGTATTTCTGGGACTATCCTCATAGGTGTGTGAATTAATTTGGTCCATCTAGCAGTAATTGCTGTACTATGAAATTTTCTAACCTCTAATGTCTGCAAAAGGCTTTATTTTTTAGTTTTAATATCTGGCAATAGTATTCAGTTGATAAACGTTTGGGTTTGTAACAATAACATCGTGTTTATTTGATTCGAAAATGTCGAAATTCGAGTCAAAAAAGCATAATTTCCGGGAAGTTCTCATTTTCTGTTTTCATTTGAAGAAAATAGCCGCTGAAGCTCATCGAATGCTCGTAGAAGCTTATAGTGAAAGTGCTCCCACCGATAAATCATACAGAGAATGGTTTCGACGTTTCAAAAGTGACGATTTCAGTGTTGATGACAAATCTCGTCCAGGTAAGCCGAAGAAGTTCGAGGACGAGGAATTGCAGGCGCTAATTGATGAAAATCCGTGTCAATCGCAACATGAGCTCGCACAATTGTTGAATGTTGATTGGTCAACAATTTCTGTGCGTTTGGCAGCCATGGGAAAGATTTACAAAGAAGGAAGATAGGTGTCATTCGAAAGAATTGAAAGAAAGAGATATCGAGAGGCGAAAAGCCATGTCTGAAATCTTGTTTGCCAGGCAGAAAAGAGAAGGTTTTTTGTATCGTATTGTGACTGGAGACGAAAAGTGGATATATTTCGATAATCCCAAACGAAGGAATTCCATTAGCGACCCAGGAAAACCATCCACATCGATACCAAAGCGGAATATTCATGGCAAGAAAGTAATATTCTGTATATGATATCATGTGTATCATGAACTATTAAAACAGAGCCAAACCATCATTGCCGAACTTTACCAAAAACAATTGATTCGTTTAAACAACGCATTGAAGAATAAGCGGCCGGAATATGCAGAGACACGACAAAGTGATCTTCCAGCACGATAACGCTCGGCCACATGTTGGAAAGATTGTGAAGACCACTTTGGAAGCACTTGATTGGAACGTTTTACCTCACCCGCCGTATTCACTAGACATTGCTCCATCCGATCATCACTTGTTCAGATCGATGGTACACGGGCTTTCGGACAAGCACTTCAAGAATTATGAAGAAATAGAGGAATGGCTCAATGAATGGATCGCTTCGAAGGATGAGTCGTTTTTCTGTCACGGAATGCAACAATTGCCAGACAGATGGGAAAACATAATAGCAAGCGATGGCAAATACTTTGATTTGATTGAGTGTACTTTTTCATGTTTTTTTCATACTAAAGTCCTTTTTTGGAAGAAAAACGGACCAAATTAATTCACACACTTAATATAATAGTGTATACAGGGTATCAGATAATTAACTGCCAACCCGAAGTATGAAGGTAGATTGGGTTAAGACAAACATAAAAGTTCCATGCCGTTTTGCGAGATTCGCAACAATTATCGAGTTATTAATGACAGAAATCTGAGGAGTGGGAGCGCGCCGACATAAATGATTGGAGAAGCGTTGCAGCTGCTTAGGCCGCAGCGCGGCCCAATCGATCCAGAAGTTATTGTCGGTGCGCGGCAAGGGGAAGGACAACGCGCCGCTATTCGTTGTTTTATCCCGCTACACCTACGTCTCTGTAATCCAAGAGACTACGACGCTTCTCTAATCATCCATCTCAGCGCGCGCTTATTCATCACATTTCTGTAATTAATAACTCGATAATTATTGCGAATCTCGCAAAACGGTATGGGACTTTTATGTTTGTCTTAACCCAATCTATCTTCACATTTCGGGTTGGCAGCTAATTACCGGGCATCCTGTATAGGATGTCCCAGAATAATTTTACTGAGCTCATGGAGACATAGACCTAATTAAGATAAACGTAAAAGTCCCATACTTCTTTGCGATATTCGCAATAATTATCGAGTTATTAATTTACTAATAATTAATTTACTAATAATTACTAATAATTACAGAAATCTGATGAGTGAACGCTCCACGAGATGTATCATTAGAGAAGCGTTGCAGCCATCCGGATCGCAACGCAGCCTAGTCGATTTGGCAATTATGCTATGCGTTTCGTCCGGATAGAATACATGTAGTCATGTCGCATGACTCCCGAAATAAACAAGCATCTTCAAAGATGAGTGCCAAACAAAACAACTTGGCGCTCCGTTCGGTGCTGCGCGCGGCGTTGTCCGCTGCGCGCGCACACGTCTTCATTTTGTTACTTGTTCTTCCGAACAATAGCATCGGGTGTTCTCCTCTCTTAGTGATTATGGAAAAGCGTTCTCACTTGAAGTCCTGGAAACGTTCTCGTGAACGTTCTCCGGACACCGATTTATCGCGCGAATACAGAGGTGATAAACTTTTCAGATCAAAACGTGCGCGTGACGAAACTTGGGGACAACGACACCGCTTGTCCAGTGAGCATTCTCGTTCCGCGGAACGTTCAGCGTCAATTTCCTTGGAGGAAAAACAGGATACGCTCATCAACATACTTATACACTCGGGTTCAACCCGCACAGATCGGCAGGAGGCCGATCGTGCCGAACATAACCTCTCAGTAGGGGAGGAAGGTCAGAAAGCTTGCTTGGCAGAACAAGATCCCTCGCTTGAGGATATGGGAAATTCTATCATTGAAGGTGAGCCCGAGTTAATGTCTTGAGGCTGTCCGTCGAGGTAAGCCCAGTGACATCTTTTTTCTGGACTGCGAACCATTACCTTAGAGTTTGGTCTTGTCCACTAGATTCTTTTACAGCGAGGCTGTCCTTCGAGACATGCCCAGTGACACCTTTTTTACTGGACTGCGAACCATTACCTTAGAGTTTGATCTTGTCCGCTAGATTCTTTCACAGCGAGGCTGTCCTTCGAGGCATACACAGAGCCACACATTGTGCTCTCCCTGAAAATAACGTTTTCTGGCTCTTTATTTACTTGCAATTACACTGGCAACGACTGGCCAGCAAGAGGAAACAGAGGAGATAACTCATCCTTCTGTGACCTTTGTGGAATCCTCTCTTCCGGACTACGGTGTCATACTTTCTAAGCAAGATGAAGTTGCTGAATTTAAGAAAGAATTATTGGGAGGCGATCCGAATGATGCGGCCCTAGGACCGCCAGTCCACGACCTGATACCTGCAATATGGTCCTCCATCTTTATCAACGGCCTCTCGAAAGATTTGAGCTTAGCTTTGCATAAAAAATACGCGACTCCCCAAAAAATTTATCTCTCGCTAAGGCTCCGGTCCTTAATATCAAGGCACGCCGAGCTATTCCTGTCACAACGGTCAGGCGTGATATTCATCAAGTTGCCACTCAAAGCGTTGTTGAAGCAGCAATTACAGCGCAAACATATCTTTTGTCCGAATTGTTGAAGCCAGAGAATCAGTGGGATGCCAAACGTATTTTTGAGATTGCAAGCGATGCTGGCCGATTAATCTCTCAGGTCCAGCATCATATATCTAAGGCTAAACGCGGCCTGGTTATTATGCCTATGTTAACTTCATCTGCTAGAAACGCTCTTGATGAGTCACTTATTGACAGTCAGCTTTTTGGTGAACAATACTCAACGAAAATGAAAGAAGCAGTAGCAGCGGCCAAGAGCCTCGGCAAGCCCCATGCAAAAAATGCCCGTTTTCGGTACCTCGATTTTTGAAACTTTTTTATGCCAAATAGTTACTTATGATGGCCCAAAAATCCCTGCAAAATTTCAAGATGAGCATATGCCCCGTTTAAGAAATATAGGGGGTCAAAGTTGACCATGTCCAATTAAAAAATATAGCAGCTTCACATTTATGCTCCAATAATAATGTCCAAAAAATTCAGCCGAAATGGTTCTTTTAAGATTTATGGCTGCTAATTACGAATCTGAAATCAGATTTTAAAAATTCAAAATGGCGGATCCAATATGGCGGACAAATTTTTCTTAAATTCATCAGATTCACTTGAAACTCGTTACTCAGGGGTTTTTGGAATCGCTGATTACGAATCTAATGGTTAACTAACTTTTAACCAACACATAATCTTCTTTGTCACTACATTAAACCTACTTTGACCCTATATAGAACCTATTTTGTCCTATAATGGACCTATTTTTCCTCACATTGGACCTACATTCTACCTAGAAGCGGTGAGCGTCGAGCGGATTGAGTCTCGTTTTAAAGAGTTCGGCCTAGAGTTACGAAACCTTGAAAACAAAAGACGATCAGCAGATCATCATTTCATTAACATTACATTCCATCCTACATCTTATTTGTATCGTACGCTTGACATGAAAATGTGCATCGATTGTGAGAACTAAGACCTTTACGGTAAATCGATAAATCTGGTTCATTAAGATCAGTTGAAAGATTTGAACTTTTCCATAATACATAGCAACCTCTGCAGAGTTTAGCATCTGATGAAATATCACTTATTTCACTCAGCTTACGTTTTTTTGAGTTGCCCAATTGTCTTATATTATTAATAACTGTTAATGGGCCTTGAATATTGTTAACAGAAAAAAACTTGTCATCTTTACTTCTTTTTTGCTTATCACAGCTAACGCATTTAACGAAAGGCATTTTTACTAGAAAATCGAACTTTTTGCAGTAGCGCATATAAAAACTTTTTAAACAACGAAAAAGCATAGATTTAAGTCATTAGCATAAAAAAACAAAGAGTATAAAAAAATCTTACCATTTATCATTAATAATATTTTTCAAACAACAATATTTCCAGATTTTCGAAACTGAAACTTTTATTTTATTACATTCGCAAGCGTACGATACAAAAAAGATGTAGGATGGAATGTAATGTTAATAAAATGATGATCTGCTGATCGTCTTTTGTTTTCAAGGTTTCGTAACTCTAGGCCGAACTCTTTAAAACGAGACTCAATCCGCTCGACACTCACCGCTTCTAGGTAGAATGTAGGTCTAATGTGAGGAAAAATAGGTCCATTGTAGGACAAAATAGGTTCTATATAGGGTCAAAGTAGGTTTAATGTAGTGACAAAGAAGATTTAGTGTTGGTTAAAAGTTAGTTAACCGTTAGATTCGTAACCAGCGATTCCAAAAACCCCCGAGTAACGAGTTTCAAGTGAATCTGATGAATTTAAGAAAAATTCGTCCGCCATATTGGATCCGCCATTTTGAATTTTTAAAATCTGATTTCAGATTCGTAATCAGCAGCCATAAATCTTAAAAGAATCATTTCGGCTGAATTTTTTGGACATTATTATTGGAACATAAATGTGAAGCTGCTATATTTTTTAATTAGACATGGTCAACTTTGACCCCTTATATTTCTTAAACGGGGCATATGCTCATCTTGAAATGTTGCAGGGATTTTTGGGTCATCATAAGTAACCATTTGGCATAAAAAAAAGTTTCAAAAATCGAGATACCGAAAACGGGCATTTTTTGCCGATGCTTTTAGTTCGCAGTTTTACCACTCTAGCGCAGGCGCCCGCGAAGCCGAATACTGCAATTAAGAACCGACCTTCCTTTACTCACAAACCTTCATCACAGGGAAATGTGAGAACCCTTGCCAGCAAGTCAATGTCTCGTCGCCAAGCAAGGGTTATATCTCAGTTGACGAGACAGCAGTCGAACTCTCAGACCAGGAGCCAGCGCCCCCGCATATCGAGGTAAGCATTGCGGGCAGGGCTTGCTCAATTTTTAGAGAACTGGTCAGATCTCACTAATGACTCTGTCGTTTTAAGCGCAATCAGGCTATAAAATACCTTTTATTATAACTCTTCCTCCCCGCCCATATCTGCGGAAACCGGGGTTGAGTCCATTAAAACAGACGCTGTGTACAGAGGAAATAAGGCGCCTCATCTGCAAGGGCGCCATCGCCGAGACCACCTTGGTAACAGACCAATTTCTCTCTTCATATTTTCTCATTGAAAAATCCTCGGGTCAAAAAAGATTCATTTTGAATCTAAAAACCCTCAGCAAATACATTCTTCCACCTCATTCTAAGATGGAGCATCTTGGGACTGCTACCCGTCTACTGTCTAAAAACTGTTTTATGGCAACATTAGACTTAGAAGATTTTTATTTTCTAATGCCAATTCATGCAGATTATCGTAAATATCTTCGTTTCTCTTTCCAAAGACGTCTCTTTGAGTTCTGTGTATTACCTTTTGGCCTTGCCACAGCTCCGTATATTTTGACAAAAATATTACGACCTATTGCAGCTCACCTATGTGAACGAGGGTTCTTATCGGTTATCTACCTTGATGACTTCCTGCTTTTCGGGGACTCGTTGAAACAATGCGCTACTAATGTGAAGGCCACTCTAGAATTATTTAATAGGCTCGGTTTTGTTATTAATTCTCAAAAATGTAAACTTCTCCCGGTGCAAGAACAAAGATTTCTTGGGTTCTTGTTGAATTCATCTACTATGAATATAACATTACCCGAAGATAAACGCTTAGCCATTCTGGAACGCCTCGAGGAGTATTCCAAGAAACATTCCTGCAAAATTCGGAATTTTGCTAGTTTGATAGGCACATTGCATTCTATATGTTGTACGGTTCCCTACGGCCGGGTATACCTTCGCGATTTTGAACGAGAGAAGCTTCTTGCATATGTGAACTCCAATAATGACTGCGACGCACGGATGATGATCCATCCCTCCCTTTCATCTGATTTTTCATGGTGGAAAGCTAAATTACGCCTTTCGTTTGTGTCGTGATCGTTACAAAAACAGAATTTCTCTATAGAAATTTTTTCAAATGCCTCCCTCACAAGTAGGGGTGCATCTGTCAGTACGAATAAAACTCATGATTGGTGGTCATACTTGGAACGCAGAGAGCATATAAATTTTTTAGAATTAAAAGCTGTGGAGTATGCTCTCAGGTCTTTTGCGAGTCATTTACGCTCCCCACATATCTTATTACGTATCGACAATACAACCGCTATAGCGTATACTAATAAAGGAGGCTCCTGTCGTTTTCCCAAGTTCTCAGCACTCGCCAAGTCAATCTAGCAATGGTGTGAAGCACGGGATTTATATATCTTTGCTTCTTATATTCGTTCTGCTGACAACGTTGTGGCGGAAACAGAGTCTCGCTCGGTGTCCATAGGCACCGAATGAGAGCTTGCTTTCTCCCCTTTTGCAAAGATTAAGAAACGATTCGGACCATTTGACATCGACTTATTTGCCACGTATAATAATGCAAAATGTGATATCTTTGCCTCGAGGTTCCAGGATCCCTTTGCTTTTGCAGTAGATACTTTTATTTTAGACTGGAGGGAATTTTATTTTTACGTCTTTCCTCCTTTTGCACTTGTTACTAGAAGCTTGCGGAAGGTCATAGATGATCGGGCGGAGGGTATTCTAGTTGTTCCCCGATGGCCAGCTCAACTTTGGTTTCCCCTCTTCCGCCAATTATGTATATCGAATCCAATTCACTTCCGGCCACATCCTAATTTATTACTTTCTTCCTTCAGGACTCCACATCCAATCTGGTACACCATTTCCCTGGTAGTAGGGAAATTATCAGGCAAGCGTTTAGCCGGAAAGAATTCCTGGACGACGCCATAGAAATAGTCCTCGCATCGCTTGCAGCCTTGACGCTATCGCAATATGCTAAGCCCATTCGATTGTGGTGGAATTTCTGCATTTAGCATCAACTCGACTGGTTTCGCCCGGCAATAATACTGGTTCTCTCCTTCTTATCTTCGCAGCTGCGTAATGTTAACACTTATGGAACCCTTAATTCATATCGCTCAGCGCTCTCGCTCATCACGGATGTTAATATTGTTTCAGACGACAAAGTACGACGGTTTTTCAGAGGAGTTTCGGTGTTAAAACCCTCTAAACCCAAGTATGCACTGACATGGGATCTATCGCTTGTCATCGCATATGTGGCCTCTCTCTGGCCCCATGAAGGTTTGTCTTTAGGACTTCTTACGCGCAAACTTGCCACTTTGCTAATTTTAGCCTCTGTGCAGCGAGTACAGACTCTGGCATTAATTAAGAGAGATAATATTCAGTTCCTCGAAACTACCGTTATTATTAAAATACCTGATCGTATAAAGACCTCTGATCCGAACCGACCTCAACCGGTCATAGTTTTTCATCACGTTGATGATCAGCCTGCCTTGTCAATTTTTCATTATTGCGTTTATATATTAGTAAGACAGCGCATAATTCTTCGTCGGAATCCTCCTCAGCCTTATTTCTTAGTTTTAAGAAGCCCGTCCATAAAGCATCTGCTCAGACGATTAGTCGTTGGGTGCGACTAACACTGTCTGAAGGAAGAGTTGATATCTCAATCTTTATAACTCATTCTACTCGTCACGCCGGCTCTTCGGCCGCGCTTTGGAAAGGTATTTCAGTTGACGATATTCGAAAAGCGGCAGGCTGGTCGTCCACTTCGTCAACTTTTCCGAATTTTTATAACCGACCATTATTACGTACATCTAATGTGGCTGAAGCAATTATCTTGAATCGTTAACTACGAGCTTAATCCTTTTTTTTATAAATTATACTAGAAGTTGTGATAATAATAGTAATTGTACCTATGTATATTTCACCTCGTTTGGCTGCCTAACAAAGGCACTGAGGCCGTTTTCTTTTTGTTCTCTGTAAGGTCCTTTCAAAAAATAAAACATCTCAGGGTTACAAATCGTGGCTTTGAACAGCTACATGTATTCTACTCGGACGAAACGCATAGCATAATTGTATGATCAAACGAACTCCTGAGTAAAGTTCGATCATAATTATGCGTATGCTTTCGTCCGAGTAGAGTCCCTCTCTTTCTTTGGAACTTCGTTCGTCGTTCCCTCCCACCTTCGATTTGTGACGGCTTTGAACTATGAAGACGTGTGCACGCGCAGTGGACAGCGCCGCGCGCGACACCGAACGGGGCGCCAAGTTGTTTTGTTTTGGCGCTCATCTTTGAAGATGCTTGTTCATTTCGAGAGTCATGCGACATGACTACATGTATTCTACTCGGACGAAAGCATACGCATAATTATGATCGAACTTCACTCAGGAGTTCGTTTGATCATACAATTATTGTCGGCGTGCGGCGAAACGTAGGAGCAGCGATATAAAAGACGAATAGTGGCACATTGTCCTTCCCTTTGCCACATGCCAGCTATAGTTGCTATATTAACTGGGCTTTTGTCAAAGAGTGACTATTCTGCAATTATCCATCCCGGCGCACACTCATTATTCAGTTTCTGTCATCAATAATTCGATAATTATTTCGAATATCGCAAAACGATATGGGTCTTTTATTTTTGTATTTTTTTTTATGTTTGTCTTAATTCGTTCTGTCTTCACAAATTTCTCGTTCTAATTTATAAGACACTCTGTATATATGTATATGTATACGTTGTCGTGGGATCGGTAAACGAAGCAGTGGTGGCGGGAGAGGTTTTAAATAAAAAGCTTGGTTGTATTTAAGAAAGGAGTCTTATTGACTTGACCCTCTGGCTAACGCGCTACAGATGTAGACTTAGAGATAGATATGCGTCTGGCTCGGTCAGCCGGTGGTTAAACTCTGCTGTTCCTTCGGCGACGGCAGTCGGTTTATAGACGCGTCGCTGACGAGGAATCTGCAAACTTGTGGAAACCTCATGACACTTGATGCGACCTTCGTTCATGCAGACAATGTATCGTTTGTCTATTGCCTTTTATGGACATTTCCACTGTGTGGTGTGATGACTAGCTTGCAGCACGTGCGGCGCAAGTGGATGTGCTTGCACGGAACTACTAATATACGGCCAATATAATTAATGCATATTAATTATAGGTAACTTGTCATGTTTACGTAGGGCATGACAACGTCTTTTGCAGTCAAATGATTAATACAGATTTCAGCTAAATTTATATTAATATATTTTGTGCTAATATAGAACATATAATACTAATATGCAATATATACTTTAATTGTAATCAATAATTTTTGTTTTACTTGCAATAAATGCATTTTATCTGCCAATTCTTGATAATAACAGCAAGAGTGCTAGCTATTAAGTTAAGTTTGAATCGGCTACTAAGATTTAACTAACAGTATTAAGTTATTAGGTAAATCGGAAAGTTCCGTCCGTTTAGCGACAAGTAGCTATAGCTAGAACTGTCGTTAATCTGTAATGTTTAAACTAAGCTTAATAGTTTGTTTTGACATCTGTAAATAACATTCAGTACATACCAGGTATGTCGGTAATTACTTTCCGGTTTTTGTAACAGATGTCACTAGCCATAAGTATGCAATGTTATGATTTGATACATATGTCATTTTATTCTACTAACATTAACCTCAAAACTACACAAGTTACGTTCCGCCAAAATAACAGCGTTATAGATTAATAATTTTTTGAAAATGTCGAGTTTTGTGCCTGAAAACGTGCATTTGCGGCACGCGTTACTTTTCTTGTTTAATCAAAAGAAAAAAGCCGCTGAAAGTCATCGTTTGCTGGTAGAGACTTATGGTTAGCATGCTCCAACCATAAGAACATGTGAAACGTGGTTTCGACAATTCAAATGTGGTGATTTCAACGTTCAAGACAAAAAACGTCCTGGTAGGCCGAAAACGTTTGAAGATGCGGAATTGCAGGAGTTATTGGATGAAGACCCAACACAAACTCAAAAACAATTGGCAGAAAAGTTGAATGTGAGCCGAGTAGCAATTTGTGAACGATTACAAACGATGGGAAAGATCCAAAAGATGGGAAGATGGGTGCCACATGAATTGAATGACAGGCAATTGGAAAATCGAAAAATCGTCAGTGAAATGCTGCTTCAAAAGTATGAAAGGAAGTCATTTCTGCATCGAATAGTAACGGGTGATGAAAAATGGATTTATTTCGAAAATCCCAAGCGAAAAAAATCATGGTTATCACCTGGCGAAGGCGGCCCATCGACTGCAAGGCTAAATCGCTTTGGTCGCAAGACCATGCTCTGTGTCTGGTGGGACCAGGTTGGTGTCGTATATTATGAACTGTTGAAACCTGGAGAAACAGTTAATACTGATCGCTACCAACAACAAATGATCAATTTGAACTGTGCATTGATCGAAAAACGTCCACAATACGCTCAAAGACATGATAAGGTGATTTTGCAGCATGACAACGCGCCGTCTCATACAGCAAAACCAGTCAAAGAAGTGTTGAAATCACTTGGATGGGAAATTTTATCGCACCCGCCGTACTCTCCAGACCTGGCTCCATCCGACTACCACCTCTTCGCATCGATGGGGCACGCGCTTGCAGAGCAGTACTTCGCCGATTTCGAAGAAGTTAAAAAATGGCTCGATGAATGGTTTAGCTCAAAGGAGAAACAGTTCTTTTGGAATGGCATCCATAAATTGCCTGAGAGATGGGCAAAATGTATAGAATCAAATGGCCAATACTTTGAATAAATATATTTTAACTATCCATTGTAAATAACCTGTTTTCTTTAGCGAAAAAACCGGAAAGGAATTACCGACACACCTGGTAAAAGTATACGTTTGCATCAATAACATTGTTTTTTACTGCATCGAAAATATCGAAATTTGAGCCAAATAAGCGTCATTTGCGCGAAGTGTTAATCAATTGGAAGAAAACTGCAGCTGAAGCTTAACGAATGCTTGTAGAAGTTTATGGTGATAATGCTCCTTCCGATAAAACATGCAGAGAATGGTTTCGACGCTTTAAAATTGGTGATTTTGACGTAGAGGACAAAGAGCATTCTGGACGGCCAAGAGTACTCGAAGACGAAGAATTGCAGGCATTGGTGGACGAAGACCCATGTCAAACGCAAAAGCAACTTGCAGAAGCATTAAATTGTTCTTAATCATCTAAGTCATTTCCGATCGTTTGAAAGCTTTAGGAAAGGTTTACAAGAAAGGAAAATGAGTCCCATATGAACTGAAGCCAAGAGACCTTGAAAGGCGAAAAACCACCTGCGAAATTCTGCTCGCTAGGCAACAAAGAAAGGGGTTTTCACATCGTATCATCACTGGGGATGAAAAATTGATTTATTTTGACAATCCCAAACGTCGAAAAACTATTTGCGATCCCGGCCAACTCTCAACATCGATGCCAAAGCGGAATATCCACGGAAAGAAGGCAATGCTCTAAATTTGGTGGGATCAGAAGGGTGTGCTGTATCATGAACTGTTGAAAAGTGGTCAAACAGTCACAAGGGATCTCTACAGAGAACAAATGATTCGTTTGAGCCGAGCATTGCACGAAAAACGACTAGAATATGAAACGAAACAGCATAAAGTGATTTTCCTTCATGACAACGCTCGGCCTCCCGTCACAAAATCTGTCAAGGAAACGTTAGAAGCACTTCGCTGGGAAGTGTTACCCCATGCGGCTTATTTACCAGACTGTACCCCTTCCGACTACCACTTGTTTCGGTCGATGGCACACGCACTTGCTGAGGAATGCTTCAATTCTTAGGAAAACGTCGAAAAGTGGGTCTTTGACTGGATAGTCCTCCAAAGATGAGTCATTCTTTCGCCACGGAATTTGCTTGCTGACCGAAAGATGGGAAAAAGTCATCGCTAACGATGGACAATACTTTAATTAATGTACTTTTTCATTTTGTTTCTTAAATAAAGCCATACATTTTGCAAGAAAACGGACGGAACTTTCCGATTGACCTAATATTTCCTTTTTACGCAAGTCTGAGCTATTTCAAGGTTGGCTGTCGGCTAGTAACGGATATGAATATTATAATTGGATTTTTACGCTCTCTTTTTTTCGCAGCCTGCAACATCTTATCAGTCAGTACGACGGATCCGTTTATACTCCGCAATTATGGTAGACAGGTTAATTGCACCCTCATGGCAGTATATCCCGGCGTTGTACAAATAATTGCACTTGGAGTCGGCGGTAGTAGTTTGCAGAGCGTTGCTCACACGACCGAAACCGGCACTTTACATAAAGTACGTTGTAAAATATTTTCTTCGGTTGCGATTCAGGGCTCAGTTTCGTGTCTTTCTGCTACGTTTTATCTCCCAGTCGCGGTAGAATCTCAAAGAAATTTCTTGTATCTTTGTGTTTGTGCAAGCATTATTTACGTAGCGTTTTGTATGGAAATTTTAAATAATTTTTCTCCAACAAAAATGTCGAAGACGGTCATTCTTTATAGTGATTTTTTCAATACAGTATATTTGAAGTTGTTTCAGATTAAAATTTTGTTAAAATTTTCGAAAATGACCCAAAAATAATAGTGTTATTCATTTGATCACTCGAAGATTAGTTCATAAAAAGCTTCAATCACTTATATCTCAGAAAGGATTGATGTCTTGAGATTCTTCTCAAGAAAACGATGATATATTTTCATGAAAGTTATACAGAATGTCCTATAACGTATTACGAAAAATTCATGGAAATATAGAGCGGATTAAGATAAACATAAAAGTCCCATATCGTTTTGCGATATTCGCAATAGTTATCGAGTTATTAATTATAGAAACCTAATGAATAAGCGCGTGCCAAGGTAGTATTAGAAAAGCATTTCAGTTGCTAAACGCGGCTTAGTCGATCCAGCAATTATTACCAGCGCGCGGCAAGAGAAAGGACAACACATCGCCATTCGTGTCTTATCTCGCCGTGTGTCCTGTTGCTTGATCGACTAGGCCGCGCTATAGCCCGAATGGCTGTAATAGCATTTCGGCGTGCGCGCTTATTCGTCAAATTTCTATAATTAATGACTTGATAGTTATTGTGAATGTATTATTGCGAATGTATGATTGTGATTGTGAAATTATTGTGAATGTCGCAAAACAGTAGGGGACTTTTATGCTTGTCTTAATTCACTTTATGTATTCTCGAATTCCTAGTAGTGAATTATGGGATATCCTGTATAATGGTTGCAAATTATGGGGCACCACTATATCAATTAACTCTAGCAAATTGATAACTTTCTTTTGCACTTCTTTTTTCTTGCACATTCCTTTTATAGAAGTTACTGAAATTGAAATTTATTGAAAGAGTCAAAGTATTAAGAAATAAGACGAGAATAAGATTTGTATTTAAATTTGACTCTCTCGCATTAATATTCAGAAACTCATGTATTGATTCTCTATTAGTTTGTTGAATGTAGTGCATTGAAAAGATGCAATTCCTTTATTGATATACAACATTTATACACAAATAATTCTTTTTAGTGCGATACGAAGAATCTGCGAGATCGATTGGAAATCGGAGGTAGTCGCGGTCTGGATACAGCAAAGCTCGACGTGTTTGATTCCATTTGCGGTATTGATTCCAAACCAGGTAATAAATCTTTCATACGTCGAATTAACAAGTTAAAGTAAAGCAATAATTTTAAATTTGCGGAGTAAAGCAATAATTTTAAATTTGCACGGTCCTTCTATTATTTTCGCAATGTCAACGTTTATTAGGAGGTTGAATTAGTTCTGATCCTTAGCAATAGATAGCTTTAGTAACAAGTTAATGGTTACTAAGAATATTCAAATCTGGCAACTGAAAGACTTGACACTTCTCTATAACATATGATAGTTTGCGCGTTATTATTACTGATAGTTTAATTGTTTATACGCGTCTAAAATGAGCCGTACAAAATTGCATTTTTGACATTCATTACTTTTTTTGGTTGATTTGAAAAGATCGGCAACTGAAGCTCATGAAATGCTTGTTATAATTTATAGTGATCAAACTCCGTCGTATTTCAACTATAAATTTTGGTTTCAACGATTCAAAACTGGTGATTTCGATTTGAGTGATAAAAAACGTACTGGTCAACCAAAAAAATTTGTAGATTCTGAATTGCAAGCATTTTTGAACGAAAACATTGTTCAAACGGAAAAACAATTGATTGAACAACTCAATGTTGATAAATCAACAATTTCTAAATGCCTATATGCCATGGGAAAAATTCAAAAGGAATGTAAATTGCAAAAAAATATAAAAAAATTCAAAAGGAATGCAAAGAAGGAGGCAAATAGGTTCTATATGAATTGAATAAAAGTGTTATTGCAAATCGTTTGAATATTGCCATATCTTTGTTTGCTAAACAGAAAAAAGAGTTTTTTGTGAGTTTTTTGTAGTGAATTATAACTGGAAATGAAAAGTGGATTTATTTTGATAATCTAAAGCGGAAAAATAATAGATTGATCCAGGACAACCATCAACATCGACACCAAAACGGAACATTCACAAAGCAATGTTCTGTGCGAGCATGGGTGTATGGAAGGTGTGGTGTACTATGAGCTTCTAAAACTGAATGAAATAGTTACGGGGGAGCGATACTAACAGCAATCGAACAAATTGAATGATGAATTGATGCAAAAAAGACCAATGATAGCTAGCAATAGACGCAAAATGATTCTTGTACGATAATGCTTGTCCACATATTGCTTCAATCATTAAACAAAGATTGTTAGAGCTCGAGAAGGAAATCCCTCCACACCCAGCGTATTCTCCAGACAAACACTATCTAATTACCATCTATTCCAATCGATATAATATGCTTTGATAGGTACGGTTGGGGACATAAAGGTTGTCACTTTTTTTCTAATAACTTTCGGGACGCATTCCGACTCGAGAAGGATGAGAGGTGTTGCTCCGCTTGCGGAGCATGCCTGCGCAGTGACTCACAACGAAAGGCGGGAAATGAAATATATGTGGTATGACATAAGTATGTAAACAATTCTTACATTTTGCTTGTAATATCTATCCTTAATTCTTTTCCGCTATAGACAAATATGAAAATAATTTCCAACATAAATAATGTTGAACATATTATGTTGAAATTAATGTTGAACATATTAATGTTGAATACTATGTATATTTCATTTCTCGCCTTTCGTTGTGAGTCATTGCGCAGGCATGCTCCGCAGGCGGAGCAGCACTTCTCATCCTTCTCGAATCGGGATGTGTCCCGAAAGTTATTAAAAAAAAGTGACAACCTTTATGTCCACGACCGTACACACTTCGATAATTACGAATATATTAAAAAATAGGTATATGATTGGAATGGTATATGATTGCTTCGAAAGACAGATCGTTCTATCTTCGCGGAATTTCTATGTTGCCAGAGAGCTGGGAAAAAGTCACAGCTAACGATGGCAAATATCTTGATTGATGTAAATTTAACTATTTCTTTAAGATAAAAATAAAAGATTGACAAAATAAGACTAGAATTAGTTCAATTTCTTAATATATTAGCCATTATCCGATGTGTAAAATAATGTACAATTTATTTAAAGTATCCATATATAATATATGTTTGTCTTCGTCAGAAGTTTGAATTAAGGATTTGAATTTATTTAACTTCTAAATTTAATTGAGTCAGGAGTTTATCTTTTCATTTTAGATGTAAAAGAGCTCGTGCCGTACGAAGTAACATCGGTACGATTGATATCGAGCGGTTACTACGATAACTCAGCGACGGTGATAATAAATCCAATCATAAGCGACGATCTGCTGGATTCCGCTGCTGGTCTCTGAAGTGATTGCTTCGAACATCTTCCTCATCGTTTGCTGCGTTTGCTACTCGTCAACATTTGACGTTTATTTTTTAACGAACAATTGCATTCATATTAGGTTGTATAAATATTTCTCTTTCGCCGTCTTTCTCTTTCTTGTCATAGCTTAGAGCTTATACAAATACTTATACAAATCGTTTATACATTTTATGTAGTATATTAAATAACAGCGTAGAAAGTGGATGACAAGGCGAGAAGTTTATCAAGACTGATTGTAATTATTCTAATTGCTTTTCTTCATATTCTTTTAACAACTATACATATATACTGATTACATATTGCATTATATTATATTCATGAAAAATAATTAATCACGTCGCCGCAAATTCATTTATTATATAATGATAGATTTTATCTGATTATTATAAGACTGTACCTGAATTAAAATTTTGGTTCCATATTAAGTCCATAAATACCAGGAAATTTGTAGATTAATGAAAAATATCGAGATATAGCATTGTATAAACTATTGTACTCTTTTGCTAGAAATGATAATTTATTGCCATTTTCGCCATGTTAAATCTTAAGGAAAGTTGCTAATATGCACAAAGAAAACTGAATTTAATAAATTTAATAAATTTCTTTGAATTTTATTAAATTTAATAAATTTGCTTGAATTTAAACAAATTTAATTATCGAGATGGTAAAAAAATTAATGTGTAATGCAAAAAGATATATTAAATCTTTTTTTTTCATTTTATTCTGTCTTCCAACTGCTAGCAACCGAAAATTGTTAAAATGCGTCATGTACCTCTGTAGTTTTGTCTTGTCCCTCTGTAGTTTCGATTACGTCTTGTCCCTCTGTAGTTTCGATTACGAGCAGTGACCAATATCAATATCGTTTACTAGTCACAGTCTTCTTTTGCTTGACTTAGATGATCGAATGGGAAGCTATGATTAGATTGACAATGCTCTCTGATGATATTCTTATGATTCATGTGACTTACTATAATTTACGTATATAATATATCCTTATAGTGCTTACAAAGCGTTTCATTTATGACACATTTATTTGCAGATGTTGAAAACAACATAACGTTTTCAATAATTATTTTGACAAAAATTATTTTTGGCGTTATTTTCAAAAATTTCGGTTATAATGTTCGAAATCTTTTCAACGTTGATTAACAAATAATTTAACATTAAGAGCTATCATACCGTTTAGATGTTTTGTCTTCAAATAAAATAACAGGTGCCAATACGATGTTTTGTCAAATCAAAGTTGGACACGTAGCCATAGATGTTCATCACGTCCGAAATAAATATAAAATTTAATTACAAAATGTCTATTAGATTATTGTTTATCAAAGTAGGAAAAGATTATAATAATTAACAAAGAAACGTCGTCGGCAAATGTTATAGTAATATTTATAGTCAAAGACTTCTATGTACTAACTAGAATGCAATTTTCTGGACGATGAAATGGTGACAAAAGATAGGCGTTGTATCATTGCTTTAAGACTATTCTAATGAGGAAATTAGTATGTCATATATATATATATGTATGACATATATATATATATATATGTAAAAAAAAAAAATATATATACTATATATATATATGTTTCATTTTTCATTAAAAATATAAATATTTGTTTTTCACACCTTTTGATACTTATTTTCTGCTTTTATGTATCTTACAAGAAAAAATATGGAAATATCTCCCTCTGCTTTTGATGAACTTGAAATATGTTGTAATCCAAATCAAAATAAGGGACACGATTTTTTGTGTTCAATTGACTTTTTAAGTCAATTGAAACACTTTTTTGAAAAGAATCGGTACGTTTTTTCGGAACATGTATATCGTTAAAAATATAAGAAATAGAAAAACTTCCTAAATAAAAATTTAATGGTTTAAAGAGTATTTTAATGGCTTTTCATTTTTTCTCATTTTTCATTTTTCACTTTTCATTTTTTAATCTTAAATTTTTAAACGTACCCTTCACCATTTATTATTTTTTTTATAATCTAAAAAATGTGTTTCTACCAAATAAAAGGATATTTTATGCCGCATCTAACCATATGTAATAATGCTACTTTTCAACATACGGACATTGCGAAAAATAGATAGAAATACTTCAATGTACCTGTAACGTTATACATAGATACCTTTCCACTCGATACGTATACACAACACGTTCTCCTCAAGGTCCTTATAACAGAGATGATTAGCATTGATAAGCAGAATACATATGTAATCATAAAAAAATTCAATATGTAACAATAACAACAATAATAACAATAATAATGATAATACTAATTATTTCATACACAATAGTTATACAGGGTGTTCGGTAGTTAACTGCCAACCCGAAGTGAAAGTAGATTAGTGAAAGTAGATTAAGACAAACATAAAAATCCTATACCGTTTTGCGAGATTCGCAATAATTATCGAGTTATTAAGAATCTACAGGAACAAGAGACAAATCCAGCGTTGACTTTGGAGGCCTCGTGCGGCGAGATCGCGAACAAACACCGTGCGCGCGAGCGTAAGAGCAAGAAGGTTGGGTCAAGTCAGTTTGACAAGGATAATTGATCGCGCTGTCCTTGTCTTACTCACTCTGGCATTTCGTTGGCCGATACTCGGCAAGAAAATGCTTTCCAGGCTTTTGGACGAGTGAGCCAAGCGTCGCAGCGATTTACGTGCAATACTATTTTACAAATTGATGTATTTTGTCTAGCTGACGTTATATATTACCGCCAAATTATTATAGCATGTTCCTTATATTATTCCCGAGATCCCCACAAAGCCAGATTTTGCAATTTATCAATTTAAACCTCGCGAGAAAATCCATCTCGAGGATGGCCGGCATAGCGAAAGTTGGTAATAAGCCGATATCGAACGTTTCTTTGCGTCCCTGCAACTCTAATTCAACGCCCACTGACCTGCCTAGCGTGGCCAGCATCCCGTCCGTCAGACGGATCCGGGAAGAATCGGAACGCGAAATCGGTATCCCCAGCTCGTGGATTAAGTCGATACCTCAACACCAAAAGGGGTTCTATCCGAACCGGTATCGACTAATCCGCGCGCGTATAGCTCCCTCAAAATCGCGCTACGAAACCCAGTGAGATCTTTTAATACGGTACCATTATAGCGTGATACCTGTAAGAAAGAACGGGAGGCATTTAAAAAGGTCCTTGTCCGCGATCGGTACGACTTTCTGTCCCTCTGCTATTCTCATGAGGAACGTCTCGACGTCGCTACCTTGAGTTTCCGAGAAACTAATGTTCCAGCGACGCATGATGTTATAAGCGTCGTTGGCCGTCATCACGCGGTTGGTCGCGCGCGTCTCTGGCACACGGGTGGCCGCGGAATCGCTTGCGGTACAGGGGTGGTATTTCCCCCGGCAGTAGCGAGAACGACGGAGGCGGTACACCCCGAAACAGCGACGGCACCCGCACGGTCGATGGCTTCAACGTGTCGGGAGCCGGTCTCCCCTGTTCGAAGATCGCTCATTCCGCGAACTTCCTCGAGTTTCCCGCCGACGTCATTGCCCGGAAGCGGCGGGCGCATCGCATCCTCCGCCGGTGACGGAGGCGGAGAGTCCCGGCGCCCTGCCCGCTCGTAGCGGAGCAATCGCGCGCGGAGCGTCGACGCATTCCCGGTACTGTTAAGACCGCGTGCGGCCGCCTGATCTCGCAGCTGTTCGAGAAACAGCTCGTATACCCAAGCCTCACGGTCCGCGTTTTCCAGCATTGTTCCCCCGATATCCTTCCCAGATACGTAGAAACGATATAATATGCACGCAGAAATAATTGAACAAAAATTAAATTTAGTGGAGAGGCGACAACTTTGACGGGAGCCTTAATAGCGATAATCAACGATAACAAAACTGTTCACAAACCATAATACTGTCACTAACACACACAGGACGAGACACCACTAACAACGAGAGCAGTTGCAACGCCCGGAGCAGAGCGCGAACAAAACCCCAAAAAAACAAAAACAAAAAGAAACGAGAAATCGCGCGAGAAATATATCCACAAAAGAAAAACCGGCAGCGACTTGATATTCGACGATTTTCTCGTCCCGACTTCCTGTGTTGCTCAAGTTTAATCTCTTTTTTTTCCGTTTGAATAGCGAACCTTAGTTATCCTATAATCAGCCGTTAAAAGGGCGGCCCCACGTTAGGTGTCAAAAATTTGCGACGAGATTTTCCTTACGCCCGCAAATTTTCGCTGGTCCTCGCGTCACGGTCTCTCACACGCTAAAAATGTTGGGCACCAGATGCGGACATCCGCACCACTCACTAACTCCAACAACCAAAAAAAAAAATCCGCGACCGCAACGCGGGAGTCCGACGGGACCGGTAGCTCGCTGTGATTTTAAGTCGGGAGACGGGAGGGCCGTAATAGGGTTCGGCCGGAAATAGGGAAAGCGGGAAGAAAGAAAAAGAACGGTGCGATTGATACGGAAATTCGATTTATTCTTCGGGAGCCGGCGCGCTCCGAGATTTTCGCGGGACAGTACAATTTTTCTTCGCACGCCTACTCGTGAGTTTACTACTGCTCTGCGCACCACGACAAAATTAGACATGACAACGGAACACCGAAAATTTGCAAGTGGACGGTCTTACAATTTCGGGAACCTCCCGGCGACATGGTCCTGGTCGGTCGTCGGACGGGTCGCTCTCCCCCTTCGAGTGTCTCGGTGCAGAGCAACCAGCGCAGCATGAATCTCTCTTCGCTATCCTATCCGGTCACCGGTTCGCTGACGATAGCCCTTTCGATATTGTTTCTCGGCAACGGTCAGGACACAAAACTTATTCTCTCGATAGCGAGCGGAACACCAGTATCTTTTCTCCGTAGAGAGCGGAACACGAATCTGATCTCTTTTCTTTCTTTCTTTTCCTTGTCTCCCTTTTTCGGGTGGTTCCTCTCTCCCTCCGTTCCTCTCTCCTTTGATTAGTCGGGAATTCTTTCGCGAATCGGTATTGACGATCCGCGTAACGGATGTTCTCTCTCTCTCTCTCTCTCTCTCTCTCTCTCTCTCTCTCTTTCTCTCTCTCTCTCTCTCTCTCTCTGTCCCTCGCTCCTTGCCTCCGTGTTTGTCTCGCCGCTGTTTTCTTCGGCGAGCGGGCCACGCGTCGTGGTCGTATTCGGCGGTATCACGCCTCGCTCCTTCCGTCTCCTTCAGCGTCGTCGTCTAGGCTTGTCTAATAACAAACACGGCAGCCGGTAGTCTATTTCGGAACGATACATATTTTCTAATGAGAGACGAGAATTGAGAGCAATCACCTGATTGGCACGTGTCCGGCGGTGAGCGAAGTCCTCCAAATCCCTCCTGCTCCTCTTGTCCTGCTGGTCGGCTCGGGAGGTTCAGGGGCACAAAATTGCGGGACGCGAGATCGTCTCACCTGTGCGCTCCTAACACTAATGAGTGTTACACAAATTATGATGGTTTTTCGGGGAGTCAGTTTAAACTCCCCATTGACCGCGCGATAATTTCTTCCTCCAGCGTAGTTTTTCCTTGTTTTTTGTTAACGATGGGAAAAATCCCTAACGGATACCCCCCTCCTTTTCAGGGGGAGCGGGCGGTTATATAGGGGTTGCACCCACTAAAAACCCCACCGGAATGTCCTCATGGTTCTTTTGGGGAGCCGAAGGAACTAGGCCACCATTACTTTTCCGATCCCCCAACCTAACTAGCCTGAAGGGCTGTATTATCTACTAAGGGGAAAGGAGATTCACCCTTTCCCCCATCACCACCAACCTGCTGGTTAATGCAGGAGAGAGCGGGACCCGTCCCTGTACCGGGCTAACCCGCTCTCCTTTAACGCGAAGGTCCTCACTCCCAGGCGTAAATCCGACCGTGCAACTTCCACGCGGTACACCTTGGGTAATACGAATACCGGCAATATGTCAACTTTAAAGCTTCATATCTTGGAAATGGCTTGCGCAAGAAACAAAAATAGGTAGTGTTTTGAAAACGCCTTGACAAGGGCTATAATAACGTGTAATAAGAAATAGGAGGTTCCATTTAAAAAAACATCGATTACATTGACTTGGCCTTGATAAAGTTACTCAAGGTCAAGTCCATGTCTTTATCATATGTCCTTCTCAATATCCTTCAACTTTTGTTTGAAATATTTTTCCATATTTAAAGCCGTTTCCGAGATCCAGGGGTGAGGTTGGACTTTATAGATACACTGTATATATCTTAAAAGAAAAATAATTTGATAGTTTTACTTGTAAAAACTTATATATATAATATTGGGTTAAGTAAAAATTTTGAGCGTTTTCCGCTAGATGGCTTTAGTGAGGTCATATCTCACGATGTAACGTCGCATCTGGTCATTCTATACTGCGACTTAAAGGTGACATAACGCTTTAAAAGAAGTTCTTTGACAGTTTTGTGTTTGGTGAAGCCAGTTGTGTGTTAGAGCGTTCCAAAATGGAGGTAAAAATAGAGAAAATTTGATACATTCTTCAGTACCACTATGACCAAAGGGAAAAAGCGGAGCAGGCGACCAAAAAAATTTGTGCTGTTTATGGACCCAATACAGTATTGAATGCAACAGCAAAGCGGTGGGTCCAACGATTCCGTTCTGATAATATGAACGTCGAAGATGAGACACGCTCTGGTAGGCCAATCGTCGAAAATGTAGATAAAATCATGGAAATCGACGAGTCGGACCGGCATGCGAGCACTTATTCTACTTCTCAGGAACTGAAGATTAGCCAGAAAACCGTTTGGAACCATTTGCATAAGGCTGGTCTCAAGAAGAAGCTCGATGTATGGGTGCCACACGAATTGACGCAAAAGAACCTTTTGGACCGAATTCATGCCTGCGATTCTTTGCTGAAGCGTAACGAACTTGCTAAAACACCCATGGCCCGTCAGTAGTTGCACCAGATGGAAGGACAATCCGCATCCCCTCCTGCCCTCCAACTCTGGCAGGACAGGGGCGGACAGCATCTGCCGTCTCGCACCCTCGTGGATCAGACAGTGTATCCCTCCACTTCTCCTGGGTACGGGCCACGGCTTGGGTCTATATGGCCCGCAGGTCCCTGGCCGTTAGCTCCCCCTCCCAGCGGAGCTCCTTGATTCTCCAATAAAGGATACGTCGTTCTTCGGCGAGGAGCTCCATAGGAGGGAAGCCGGCCAGGATGGTCGCCGCCATGTACGACAGAATGCTGTATCCCCTAACCGTCCTATTATACATTGGCTTCAGCGCCTGCCTCATGCGACGTATACCGTCACGACAGGCGCTCAGCTGGGGCGCCCAAATCGGCGCCCCGTACAGGGCGATGGATAGGACAGCACTCGCCTACAGGCGGTGAGCTCTCCATCCCGGACCCCCAAGGTTGCGCAGGAGACTGGCCACAGCCAGTCCAGCCCCGCGCACCCTGGGGGCCAGATTCTTGAAGTATGGGCCAAACTACCAGCGGCTGTCCAACGTCAAGCCGAGATATTTTATCGTCGGCCCAACGCGGATGCGGACGCCATCGACCAGGACCTGAGTCTCGGGCGGCGCCCCTCGAATGTCATCGTGAAAGTACATGGCCTCAGTCTTTTGGGGCGCCACCTTCAGACCCAGGTCCTCGATGGTCCTCACCACCGATGCCATTGCAGCCTCCGCGCAGAGGCGAACCTCCCCCCAGCTCCTCCCCCTGGCCGCCACTAACGTGTCGTCTGCGCAACAGACAACGTGGCAGCCTGGAGGGAGTGGAGTACGCAACATCCGGTCGAACGCGATGTTCCATAGGGGGCCGAGAACCGACCCCTGCGGAACACCGGGCTCCATCGCGCGCCGGCCTTGAACCCCGTCTTCCTTAGGGAAGGCCAGCTCTCTGTCCTCGAAGTAGGCTGCCAATATGCGCCGGAGATAGACGGGCACCCCGTGGTGTTCGAAGGCCTGTCCAATCTCCGGCAGGATGTTGAAAGCGTTCTTGATGTCCAAGGACACCGCCAACAACACCCCGCCCTCCATCTCCACGACCGTCGCGGTCAGGTCCCGGAGGTGTTGGACGGCGTCCAACGTTGACCTCCCGGGCCTGAATCCGTACTGACGGCCGTGGAGATCCGGCCCATCCGAGGACATGTGCTGGACGAGGCGGTCGGCAATGATGCGTTCAAGCACCTTGCCCGCCTCGTCCAACAGGCATATCGGCCTATAGGCCGACGCGCTCCCGGGCGGCTTATCCTCCTTGGGGAGGAGGACCAATTTAGCCCTCCTCAAAGCCGGGAGGAACACTCCTTCCCTGAGGCACCCACTCAAAACCCTACGTAAGGCCGCGGATAGGTTCTCGTCACCGAGGGCGAGAGCCCAGGCTCGGCCAGGGTCCCGTCGGGGCCGGGGCTTTCCCCTTGCCCCCGAGTTTACCCCTGGCCTTGACGAGCTCCTCTGGTCCCACAGCCAGGTCCTCCTCCCAGTCCCTCTCCTCCATTTCGGGGGCGGGGATCCTGTGGGGGTTCCCTCCACCCTCGGGAAGAGGATGTCGAGGAGCCACTCGAGGACCTGGCAGTCCAACGACTCCGTCGGCGGAGGCGCCTAAGGGCGGGTCTTGCCCATTACCCTTTTGCGCTCCCATGGGTCGTCGCCCCAGGGAGCTCGTCATTTGTTCCCAGGCTGCTCGCTTAGCCTCGGCGATGGCGACTCGGAGGGCCTTCCTGGCTGCCAGGTAGTCCTCCCTCGCCCTCGTGACATCCCCGCCTCTTCGCCGGGTCCGGTATATGCACCGCCTGGCCTGGACGGAGGAGTCACGGAGTTCCGCGATCTCCTCCGTCCACCAGTATGCAACCCGGCGACGGCGGGTGTGGGCTTGGGGCATCGTGGCGTCGCAAGCCGACGCCACGATACCCACTAATTCCTCAGCCCTCTTCTGGGGGCTGAGGGTCCACTCACCCGGCTCCTTCTCGAAGTGCCAAGTGGGCACGAGGACGGCCGCCTTGAACCTATCCGCGTCAAGTCGACTGAGAGCCCATCTCTTGGGGAGGGGAAAGTCCCCCTCCCCGGGGCAGGGGGGCCCGCACCCGTGGAGGTCTGGGGAGGCGGAGGGCCCACACTATGTACCTATGATCCGATAGTGTCTCGCCCTCCACCTTCACCATCCACTCCCGGAATAACCGGGCGGCTGAAGGGGTCACCCAGGTCAAATCGATGACCGACTCCCCGTTCAGCCGCACACAGGTGCTGGCCGACCCCTTGTTCATAAGCAAGAGGTCAAGCCCTGCTGCCCAATCTATCAGAGCCTCGCCCTGAGGGTCCCTTTGCCGGGGACTGCACCCCCACCTTTCCGAGTGGGCGTTGAAGTTCCCGGCAATAACGACGGGTTGGGGATGGCACCCACGTACCACCTCCCCGATCCCGTCTAGGGCCCTCTTAATGCGGGCGAGGTCTCCCAGACCTTGTTTATTTTTTCGGTGGTGGAGGTAAACCCCCACCACCGTGATGGGCCCGCAGTCGACCGCCACAAACGAAGACCACTTCTTCCTGAGTTCACAGGGAGGGGTCCCCACCGCGGGGTTTGCCACCATGGCCACTGAGCCGTCACTACTGCCGAACCAGCCAGGGCTGCTCGGCGGCACGTAGTGCGGCTCGGTGGCCACCCCCAGCCCGGCACCCAGCTCTAGGATCCTGTTCGAAAACAGGTCCTGAGCTCGGGTACCGGTGCCGATGTTAGCCTGTAGGACCCGGAGGAGAATGAAGGCTAAGCCTTCGTCGCCTCCTCCGGGCTACCTACTTCCACCCCCTCCTGGGAGACCTCTGTGGGCTGAGCCGTTTCGGTCTCCCCCGAGGGGGCGTTGGCCTCGATGTCGGTGGCCTCGGTCGTTGGTTCCTCGTTACGCACGGAAGCTAGGGGGTCCCTGCCTAAACTATCCCCTCCCCTGGGGAGTATGGGGGGGCTGTTTCTAGGGGAATCGGGAGTGACACTCCCACCGACTCCCCTCCTAGGTTTGTTGGGAGCTTTCATCGAGGTCCACCCTCCTCACCTTTCCCTTTCTGTTGGAGTCCGGGTCCTCTTCTGACTCCTCGCTCAGATGGTCCCGTTCTCCAGTCCCCGGCCTTTTTCTCGTCAGGGCTGCTGTCTCCATTGGTTCCTGGGAGGAGTCCCATTCCTGTCCCTCCTCCGGCCATTCCTGGGACATGATTACTGTTGAGACTGCCTCCTCGTCCTTCCGGTCCCTTTCCGGTGGTCTGGTCTCCTCGGGTCCCTTCTCCACCGGATCTCTCGTTGGGGAGATGCCGGGTCCAGCACCTCCCGCCTGCAACAGCTGTTCAGGGGGATCTCTGCGGGGGTTCGGGCATCCCCCGCTTCGACCCCTCCCTTCCCAGCCTGTTTATCTAGCTCCTTCCCCTTCTTGCCCCTCCTTTTCCTTTTGGGAGGGGGTTTGCAGGCAGGCCCTCCAATCTTATGACCGGAGGGCCTGCCCGCCTCGGCGCAGACAGGGCATTTAGTCGCTGCCGTGCATCTCTTGGCGCGGTGGCCGGGGCTACCGCAACGGTGACAAAGACCGCTGCGGTCGACGGCGCTGGTACACCGCTCGCGTACGTGCCCCGGCTCTAAACACCGGAAGTACAAAAGTGCGCGAGCGGGCAGCGCCGCCACCTCGACACGGGTCCATTCAACCCGAACCCGCTCTGCGGCAGCGACTTTCGCGGCCGCCATCGGACACCGCGCCACAACCGCCCCTATGCCCCGCTGGGAGACGCTTATACCTCCCACGGACACTTCCACGGAAGTGCATCCCCCAACGCGGGCTACGGCGGCCGCCATCTCGTGGGCCTCGATTGTCGCGTCCAGGCCAGAGAGTCGTACCGCTTCGAGTTTCTCCGGCCTTTGGATGCGAAAATCCGGAGTTCCCCCGCAAGCTGGTCGGCGGAAGGCCCGGCCTCGAGGACAGGCACCTCAACCATCATGGCCCCGCTCAGGGCCTTGCGGACCCTCAGGGATCCATTGATCCCCAGGTCCTTCGGTTGAATCCTGTGCCTGGCCTCTACCATAAATTCTTGGTAACGGCCTTCTGGGCACTTGATGGTGACGGCCGCCGATCTTGGCTGCTTCAGCCTGCCCTGTCTTGCCATCTGCTGCCCCCTCCCAGGACCTACCTTAGGGGAAGGATTTGCGGCTCCTCCCTTAGCCTTACCTTCTCCCTGGATCTTCTTCTTCCCACTTCTAGTTACCTGTGCCCAGGTCTCTTCCTCCTTGGCCTGCGTCTGTCCCCTTCCCGGACTGTGGGTCTTCTGCAGCTCCTTCTCGACAGGGGCCCGCTCCTTCAACATTTTCGCCGGGACTCCCATTCCCGGCTCCTTTCCTTGGGAGCCCGGCTTCTCAACCTGAGAACCAGAGGGTAGACCCTTTCTACCACCATTCTGGATCCCCTCCAACTTCTCCTTCAGCTTCCTCCTCCTCTTTCTCCTCTTCTCCTGCTCCTTCTTCTTCCTGGCTTTCTCCTTTCTCCTTTGTTCCAGCCCCGCTGGTGGTGGCGGAGCCTGAATCCTTCCAGGCACCCGAACCTCCTTCTTACTGGAAGCCGGTGTTGGCATCGAGGCCTCCACCATCTTGGGCACACGGCTGCCTCTTCTCTCGACGTCAAGGCGGGCGGCCACAACCCTAAGGTTGTCCATCCCCGCACCGACGCCGCGAGAAGGGCCCGGCGCGCCCAAGGTGGCATCTAGGGCCTCTCTTGCCCCCAACAGTCTCTGCACTGGGGGAAGAGGCTCCTCCGGGAGATTGTCGTTGAATGATGGCGTCTCCTCAGAGGAATCCCCCTTTCCCGCCTTCTCTGCCTCCTCTCTCGAGAGGAGGGACGGGGAAGATTTCACCACCTTCCTCTTCTTCCTCCTCTTCCTTTCCAAAGTACGGGCATCCCTAAGCTCATCCTCTGTGGACGTGCCCCTCCCCCCCGTCACGTCCGCATATGTCTTTCTCCTGCAATCAGACTTGGAGGGGAGAGAGGGGGATTGTCGGGGGTCGAGGCCCGACGGGGCGGCGGCCTGGAGAATTCTCAATTCCTCCCCCAGCCGCCTCGTATCGTTCCTCAGCCTCCTGTTTTCCCCTCTCAACCCCTCCATTTCCCTCCTAATGGAAGAGACTTCCTCCCCACTTCCCTCCTGCTCGGCCACCCTGGAGATCAGTGTCCTTAACCGCCTCGGAGGTGGCCAGGGCGCGGTAGACCAGTCCCACAAAGGTACTCTTAAGGGTCTTGGACCTTTGTGCGACTAGTCTCACCGCGCCCAGTGTACGGCCAACCTCCGAGGCTAATTCGGAGGTTCTTGCTTCTCTCAGGAGCTCTACCGTGGCAGGATCCCTATATATCTGCTCGGCAGGGCGTATATCCCCCAGGGAGCAAAACAGCCCTTTGTCGAGGAGGTCCCGGACCTCCTCCTCCAGCCTTGTCTGCTCCTGCACCTTCTTCTCCTGTGCTTCCCTCTCCTTCCTTTCCCTGATCTCCACCCCCAGAAAAGTGGTCGCTGGTCTCCCTCGTTTCTTCGGGGCAGGGATCAGGGCAGGAGTGGAAGAAGTGGTTACTTCCACTATTGTCGAGTCCCCACTGCTGCTGTTGTTGGCGGTGGCATCCCTCGCCCTCTTCCTGCAGTTGGTGCTCACCGCCGCTCCTTCCGTCCTAGGCGCCGCTGTTGTTGCGCTGTTCTTGGCGGCCCTCAATGTCGCGGCCCGGTTAGCTCCTTCAGCCTCCCCCGGAGTCGCGACCCGAACGACCTCCACCCGGAGCTCCGTTGCTCTTGATGTTGAGGGCTGGTCTGTCCTCGGCTCCAGGATTTGAGCGGTCCTCCTCCGAACGGGTATCCTGGATCCCTTATTGTTATCGCTGTGGTAACCCCGGCCACCGCGCCAGAGGATGCCAAGGGGCGGCTCGCTGCCCGGTCTGCGCCGAGGCGGGCAGGCCCTCCGATCATAAGATCGGAGGGCCTGCCTGCAAACCTTCCTCCTTCAGAAAGAGGAGGGGGGTTAGAGGCGCGAGAGCAGGGAAAAGGGAAGGCGGAGGGAGTGCTGCTGACCGTGGTCGAGGGAGCCGAAGAGGGGGAGGCCCCTCTGGAGGACCCCGTGGACCGGACCCTGCAGCCAGAGGAGGCCAGTCCGGCCCCCTCTGCAACGAGGGACCAGAAGGATGCTCCGGGAGGGGACCACGAGGAGGGGGACTTCTCTCTGGCGTCATGGGGGCTCCCGGAGAGGACCTCAACACCCGTTCAGATGGAGACCGAGCCGCTGTCTCAGAGGAAGAGAAGAGGGGACGAGCGGAAGGACAAGGACGGGACCAGCGGATCTTCAGAGGAGGACCAGACGAAAAGGGTAAGGCGGGTGTAGTCCGCGGACTCTCCCCCAACCACCCTAGTAGAAGGGGAAATGGAGGGTGATCCATCCCTGTCTCCCCTCGTGGTCGTAGACGACTCCCCCTCATACCCTCCAGAGGAAGGAGTGGTCCAGGCAGGGACTCCCGAGAGGCAATCGCCCTCCGCACAAGAGGAGGCACAGGAGGTCATAGCCACCAAGGCCGAAGCCCCCTCTGGGGAGACAGTGGTGGTCCAGCCGCCAGAAGTCTCCCAAGAGGGGGTGAAGGTAGACAGCCCGGAGGAAGCGTGTAAGGCCTAACCTTCACGCCACTCCGGGTGCTACAGGCTAACCTCGGCCGCGGCGCCCGGGCCCAGGACCTGTGGGTACACAAGATCCGGGAACTGGGCGCTGGGCTGGGGGTTGCCATCGAGCCGAACAGCATTCGCTGCTGATCGGCACCCAGTTCGGCAGCCCTGACGGCTCGGTGGCCATGGTGGCTGACCTTGCAGCGGGGACCCCTCCCTGTGTTTTAAGGAAAAAGGGGTCCTCGTACGTGGCGCCTTCTTTGGTGAAGGCGAGGTCTCTGTCCCCGAAGTAGGCGGACATTATCCGCCGGAGATAGGCGGGCACCTCGAAGTGCTCGAGGGCCCGTCCTATCTGCGGCCAGGGCAGAGTGTTGAAGGCATTTGATATGTCTAGCGACACAGCCAGCAACACCCCGCTCCTTATCTCCACGACCGTCCGGGTCAGATCCCGGACCCACTGGATCGCATCCAGTGTGGATCGTCCGGGCTTGAACCCGTATTGGCGGTCGTGGAGGTACAGCCCACTCGAGGACATGTGCTGGACGAGGCGGTCGGCAATGATGCGCTCCAGCATCTTGCCCGCCTCGTCCAGCAGGCAAATCGGCCTGTAGGCTGACGCACTACCGGGCTCCTTGCCCTCCTTCGGAAGGAGGGCCAACTTGGCCCTCCTCCACTCTGGGGGGAAGACCCCCTCCCTTAGGCATCCGGTCATGACTCTGCACATGGCCGTGGACAGGTCCCCCTCGGCCAGCGCAAGAGCCCAGGCACGGCCCGGAATTGCGTCGGGGCCAGGGGCAAAGCCCCTGTCCCCGAGCTTTCTCCGGGCCTTGGCAAGCTCCTCTAGAGTGACCTCCAGGCCCTCGTCCCAGTCTCCCTCCCCTATCTCTGGGGGAGGGATCACCGGGGCGCCCCCTTCCGCCCTTGGAAAAAGGGCTTCCAGGAGCCTATCGAGGGCCTGGTGGTCTAACGTTTCCGAATGCGGGGGCGCCCAAGGACGAATCTTTCCCATCGTCCTTTTGTATGGGCGCCCCCACGGATCGTCATCCAGGGAGCTTACCAATTGCTTCCAGGCTTCGCGCTTGGCCTTCTTGATGGCCGCTTTGAGGACTACCCTGGCTGCAAGGTAGTCCTCCTTTGCCCTTGCGGCATCTCCGTCTCATCGCCGGGCACGCGTATACGCCCTTCTGGCGCAGTCGGAGGCACCGCGGAGTACCGCGATGTCCTCCGACCACCAATACGCTGCCCGGCGCCGACGGAGGTGGGAACGGGGAATCTCGGCGTCGCACGCCCACTATCCCCGTTATCTCCCCGGCCCCTTCCTGGGCGCCGGGGTCCCACTCAACTGGCTCTATGTGCCAGGTGGCAGACGTTATCTGACCATAGATACATAGTCTGGGCCCTCCACCTCCCCAAACCAAAACAGGTGTCGGCTCGCCTCCCAGGGGAGAGGAACTTTCCTCTCCCCAAAAGATGGGCCCTCAGTCGACTAGATGTCGTGGAAATAAGGGGCGGGGTGCTGTTGGCGGTGTCATTGGACATATCCAACGCCTTCAACATCCTGCCCTGGCCGGAGATAGGACGGGCCCTCGAGCATTTCGAGGTGCCCGCCTATCTCCGGCGGATAATGTCCGCCTACTTCGGGGACAGAGACCTCGCCTTCACGAAGGAAGGCGGGGTTCTAGGCTGGCGCACCATGGAGCGCGGTGTCCCGCAGGGGTCGGTGCTCGGCCCCCTGCTATGGGACATCGGCTTCGACCGGGTTCTTCGCACTCCGCTCCCCGACGGCTGCCACGTCGTCTGCTACGCAGACGACACGTTAGTGATGGCCGAAGGAAAGAACTGGGAGGAGGCCCGCTTCCGCGCGGAGGTGGCAGTGGCATCGGTGGTGGGAACCATCGGAGACCTGGGTCTCAAGGTGGCGCCTCAGAAGACTCAGGCTATGTTCTTTCACGGCCGGCGTCGGGCGCCGCCGGAGACCCGGGTCCTAGTCGATGGCGTCCACGTCCGCGTCGGGCCGACGATGAAATATTTTGGCCTGACAGCCGTTGGACAGCCGGTGGTCATTCGGCCCACATTTCAGGCAGCTGGCCCCCAGGGTGCGCAAAGCCAGACTGGCCGTGGCCAGGCTGATGCGTGCCCAAGGGGGCCCAGGATGGCAGGCTCGCCGCTTGTATGTCGGTGCGGTTCTCTCGGTCGCCCTGTACGAGGCGCCTATCTTGGCTCCTCAGCTGCTGGCCACCGCGGTGGGCAAGCGGCAAATGAGGCAGGCCCTTAGGCCCCTTATGATCAGGGCGATCTGGGGGTTCCGCACCGTGTCATACATGGTGGCGACCACCCTAGCCGGCTCCCCTCCTGTGGAGCTCCTCGCCGAGGAGAGGAGGATCCTCTACTGGCGAGTGAAGGAGCTCCGCGAGGGGGGAGAGCTGACGGCCAGGAGCCTGAAGGCCCTGATGAGCCAGGCCAGAAACCGGACCCTGGAGCGGTGGGAAGGCTTGCTAACCGACACCCGAGGATCCGGTCTCGCAACGGCCGAGGCTGTCCGACCATGTCTGTCAGAAATGACAGACAGGAGGGAGCGTGGAATGTCCTTCCACCTGGTGCAGGTATTGACCGGGCATGGGTGCTTCGGGAGATACCTGCACCGGATAAGGAAGGAACCCACCGCTCGGTGCCACCACTGCCCCGAGCAAGAGGACACGGCGCTGCATACCCTAGCTGCCTGCGCAGCAGGGACGGGCAGCGTCGGGTCCTGCTCGGGGTGGTGGGATGCCGCGACGGGGAGCTCTCGCTCCCGCATCTGGTGCGAGCCATATGCGGGAGCGAGAGAGCGTGGGACGCGGCGGCCTCCTTCTGCGGGGAGGTAATCTCCCAGAAGGAGGCGAATGGAGGCGCCGGTCTGGCAAACGCCGTCGCAGAGGACGGTGGGGCCGGCGCTCCCCTGGAGGGGGGTATTAACAGCGGGCCTGAGGTGGCATCGGACGAGGAGAGGCCGTTGGCCTACACGGGCCGGCGGCTCTTTCGGCCACCTCGTGCCCGGCTCCGCCACTCGGAGGGGAGCGGAGTGGAGACCTCCCGCTCTCCCGAGTGATCGGATAGGGAGGAGAAGGGGAGGTGGGGAACCCGATTGGGGTCGGGCCCACCTCCCCAAAAAATCCCCCCTCTCCCTTTGGGAAGGGGGATAAGGAGGAAGGGTGGATGTCCCCTTCCTCTAAGGTGACACCAGAAGGCCAACCGGCGGGGTTACCCGCCGGGGACTACACCTCTCCCACTAATTCCCCGAAAGGGGAAGGGGGGGGTGCGGTACAAGAAGGCGAGGGGCTCTTGGATTAGAGCCCTGGGGCCGGGGTGTTGGGGAGGGAATGCGGGGGCAGTTCCCCTAACTCCCCTCCTCACGGTCCGACATGTAGACATCCCGCAGGAGTTTTAGTCGGTAAGAGTCCGACATAACCCCCGCCCCTCCCCAAGGGGGCGGGTGTATCCATGATGGATTTCCCCTGCGTGAAAAAAAAGGGAGGGAAAAGGGGAGGTAGACAATCCGATTGGGGTCGGGCCCACCTCCCCAATCCCCCCCCGAATCATTCAGGAAGGGGGGGTAAGAAGGAAGGGTGGATGTCCTCTTCCTCCTAGGATACACCAGAAGGCCAACCGGCGGGGTGACCCGCCGGGAACTACACCTCTCCCACTAATTCCCCGAAAGGGGAAGGGGGGTGCGGTACAAGAAGACGAGGGGCTCTTAGTTAAGAGCCTTGGGGACGGGGAGTTGGGGAGGTAATGCGGGAGCAGTTCCCCTAACTCCCCTCCTCACGGTCCGACAGGTAGACATCCCGCAGGGGTTTTAGTCGGTAAGAGTCCGACATAACCCCCGCTCCCCCCAAGGGGCGGTGGTATCCATGATGGATTTCCCCTGCGTGAACAAAAAAGAAGAAAAAGATCAACCCGATCCATACTCGGCCTCAGCCGATCCGCAAGAGCCTCCCTTCGGGCGATAACATTTTCCGATGATGTGCCCGCCTGGCACACATCACCCAGCCCGTAGCATGATGACGACGGGGGAGAGGGTGCCGGGACGATACGCCCCCTCCCGCCGTGTCCCGGCTCCGAGTACCGGAGTGCTTTTCTCCTTTGTCTCCATTACTTCGTAAAATGTGGGGGTTTTACGTGCCCCCACACACACGGGTTTGATTTCGGGGTTTTCCTTCCCCTAAACCGGTTGCCTTCATCAGGTTGATGAGCCCGTTCTGTCCGCTCTGTAGAGTCCTTTGGGCCCCACGAATGAAACCCTCCAGCCCCTGGATAAAACCTGGAGGCAGCTGCCCATCCAGAAGTATTAGGATGCTCTTAGTCTGGCCCCACCGTACAGACCACTCCGGCATGGTAAAACCTGCCAGGGGCCAAAACCCCCGCCGGCACAGCTCTATACATCATTGGGACACGCAAGCTCCCCTACCACGACAAGGTGGCATCTACGGGGGAATCATAATTTTAACCTGCCATGTTGGGTCCGCCATTTTGAATTTCAAAATTTTGATATCAAATTCGGATTCAGCGACCCCAAAAACATAGTTACCCACTTTCATAAAAATCCGATTATTTTTATAATTTTGACTCGCCATGTTGGATCCGCCATTTTGTATTTCGAAATTTTGATATCAAATTCAGATTCAGCGACTCCAAAAACATATAGATACCCATCTGTATGCAAAAAAAATTATAACTTTACTATTTTTTTTCTTCGATGCGTATATACATGTCATCCACACTGGTGGCACGACTTTTTCATGCGGCTATACATGTCATCCACAGTCAAGGAGTTAAATATATAATAATATCACTTCTTTTGTACAGTAGAATAGTGTTGTAGAGTTTTATTATAGTTATAAGTTTTACTTGTACTAGGTGCGCAACTAAGTTTCCGGGTTTTCTTGATCAATGAAAAATGGAAAATTTCAAGAGAAATACAAGAAATGGTTTATTCAAAGTATCGTCCTTCGCTAGATATACATTTTTGCCATCTTTCTGGCAATATATGAATAGTGCGACGATAAAACGACGCGTCTTTGGACCGAAACCATTCATCCAACCAATTTTACACTTCTTCGAAATTGGCCAAGTGTTGCCCAGCCAAGCCATGTGCCATCGTGAACAAGTGATAATCGGAAGCAGCCAGGTCTGACGAATACGGCGGGTGCGGTATTAGATCCCATTTCAGCGTCTTGATGGTGTCCTGGACGATGGAATTGCGATGACACGAAAAGTTGTCGTGCTGCAATATCACTCGTTCGTGTCTCGTGTCCCATTCTGGCCGTTTTTCAAGCAATGCATGGTTCAAATTGATCAGTTGTCGGTAGCGATGCCCATTGACAATTTCTCCGACAGTTTCAGCAGCTCATAGTACACGATTCCTTTCTGGTCTCACCAAACGCAGAGCATTGTCTTCTTTCCGAAGCGATTTGGCCGTGCCGTCGATGTTGATGCTTCGCCAGGTGAAAGCCACGATTTTTTGCGTTTGGGATTCTCGAAATATATCTACTTCTCATCGCCAGTAACAATTCGATGCAGGAAACTCTTCCTTTCATGCCGCAAAAGCAAAATTTCCGAAGTGACTCTTCGATTTTCCATCTGTCTCTCAGTCAACTCATGCGTCACCCATTTTCCTTCCTTTTGAATTTTTCCCATGGCATGTAAACGTTTGGAAATACCTTGGCGAGTCATGTTTAATGCCTCCGCAAGTTGATCTTGTATTTGCGTATCATCTTCATCCAACAATGCTTGCAGATCGGCGTCCTCCGGCTTGTTTTTGGTCTTCCGGAGCGCTCCTTGTTATCAGTGTCGAAATCGCCACTTGTGAAGCGTTCAAACCAATCTTCACAGGTAGTTTTTGATGATGCATGTTCGCCGTAGACCTCCTCAAGCAAACAACGTGCTTCATCTGCATTTTTTTTCAAGTTAAAGCAGAAAAGCAAAGCTTCCCGCAAATGCTGTTTATTTGGCATAAAACTCGACATCTTCGTTGTTAGAAAAAATATTTTTGCGTTGCGATATGTGTTGGTATTACGACTGGTTATTGTTAACAGATGTCCAAGCTATAAAAAAATACAACTTCAGACATATATGTCGACTATATGTGTCGTTAGCGTCATCCATATGTGAAACCCGGAAACTTAGTTGCGCACCTAGTAAGAACTTATGTTATGTACACATATACCTTAAACGAAAATAATATGAGTTTGACATTTCTAAAAATAACACAATACATGTTGCGCTTGTACTTGGCGCTTTTTTTTATTTTTTTGTTTAAAAAGGTCAATTTTATAAATTTTACATGTAAAAAGTTATTTTACGTACATTTTTTGTCGTTAGGTTTTTCTTGAATTAAGTATACAATAATCATATACATATGTGTTAGATTTTTCACAAGTAAACCGTCGGAACTGTCCCTCACCGATTTGGATAGGCTTTGGATATGTGTGGTGCAGCAAAAATAATTAGGTCATATTTTTTACCTGCGTATTTCGACGTTTAGGAGTTGAAAACACCCCTCGAAAATAACGGATTTTTTCGTTTTTTGGGAATATGTTCTAAACCAGAGCTCGGCAAAATGTGCACGCGACGGCCAATTTTCGACTATCTCCGCCCACCGCTATTCCCTTTACCTCGCCGCTCCGCGCTGCCCACAAGCCGCTCGAGTCTCAGGAGCGTGTTTCAAATAGTTTTTCACGTCACTCATGAAGTACTATTGTTGACGTATTTTTTTTAAGTGGTATCCCCAGTAAGCCTAATTCACTGATGACTGTAACAACCCGTAACTAATTGAACAGAAGCGAAATAAAATATGTTAAATGAAAAATATTCAATTCGATTTTCGGCGTCTTTTAGTGGTAAGAGTGGAAACGTCAATTTGGATATTGTAGCGAGCCGCATAAGACGTGGTAATGAATCGTCGCTTAAAAAAGAACATTTCTCATTTTTTATAAACTTCATTTTTAAAAAATGAAGAGGCCTACTGGGGATATCACTTAAAAAGAAACGCGTCAACAATAGTACCTTATGGGTGACGTGAAAACTATTGGAAATACGCTCCTGAGGCTCGAGCGGCTTGTGGGCAGCGCGCGGAGCGGCGAGGTAAAGGAAATAGCGGTGGGCGGAGATAATAAAAAATCGGCCGTCGCGTGCATATTTTGCCGAGCTCTGTCCTAAACTAATAAGATGTATGGAAAAATGATTAGATGAAAGTTTAATAGTATTTTATACTTTGTGTAATGGTATATTTAGATTTTCGAAAAATATCAAATTTTTAATTTACTCCCCCCTCCATTATAACTTTTGCCAATTTCAAAATTTTTGTAAGGACAAAAATTAAAGAGCTTAGAAAGACAAATTCCATGCATCCATATATAATAATATTGTTGTGTCCGAGCCACAAAGGTTTGTGGCAGCGTCCGTTGTCCGTGAGCCTTAGGCATCTAATGCTGATTTTGACAACTGAACGAAGATTGTCTGGACGACGGAAAATCGATAAGAAGAAAACAAGAACAGCTGACAGAGAGTCTCCAGCAAGCTGTCATCGTAGACAGACGCGAGAATTGTAGATCAGAGAATTATTCTTGTTTAAAGCTTGAGTGAGCTGTTCTGTTAATAGAAAGTTCCTTTTTCTTTCACGAGTGTTTTCATTTACCCGTGTGCAAGTATGAGTGTTGGCGTGAGTACAACAATATTATATTTGACCGATTACATTTTTAGAGAAACGCATTAAAAACTTCGTATTATAGGAGTTGCGCTGCGTTACATTGCGCTATAGGCTTACATACTATGTTATTTCTTTTCTGCAACATGATATTTATACAAACAATAACTGCATCTTCTGCGTATTGTAAATGAGCAAAAATTATTATTAATTACGTCATATGCAACGTATTATGTAACATTATATGGCATTTGATAAATTATGCTGCGTGAGAATGGAAACATATTTGGTGTCGCTATTGCATGAGTGAGTTTTGGAATAAGAAATACATACAGATATACACACAAAAACATACAGAATTTATACAGAACACACGCAGTTGTTTAACCAGATTTAAAATGAGTCTCGATATAACTCATCAAGATTGACTCAATTCTTATATATTTATTTTCATATATTTGGGGGGGACGAGCCCCACTCCTCCGCTCCCCTCGACCGGTGTATACACTGGGGGGGGAGAGGGAGGGAGAGTGGATGTCCTTTCTCTCCCGGAATTGGGAACCAGAAAGCCAATCCGATCGGTCTGACCGATCGGGGCACAGCGCTCTGACCCCCTCCCTGTGGAGGGGGGCTTGGGAGCGCGGTACTTAGGGCGTGGGGCTTCCGGAGAGCCCTGGGGCCGGGGTGTTGGGGAGGGAATGCGGGAACAGTTTCCCTAACTCCTCTCACAACGGTCCGATCGGTAGACATCCCGCAGGAGTTTTAGTCGGCAAGAGTCCGACATAACCCCCCCAAGGGTCGAGGGTACCCATGATGGGTTTCTCCTGCGTGAACAAAAAAAAAAGTATAGGGTTAGGCCTCCGCCGGCAGGTGGGATCCGGATCTTCCTCTGCATAGAGAAAGATGGATCCCCTTTGCCGCGAACAAGTAGGGAAAGGGGGGAATGGTGCCCCGTTTGGGGACGGGCCCACTCCCCCAGAAACCCTCCTTCCCTTACTAACGTACGGAGGTGCACAGTTGTCCTTGAGTTGAGGGTGGTCCAACCCTCAGAATCAAGGGCGACCAGCGAGGGAAGTATGGCAGCCCAGACGTATACCCAGGAGAGGACTAGGAGGGTTGTAAGGCCCAATAAGACCTCTACCCTGAGGGCTACTCGGGCGGTGGCAGCTGCTGGAGCAGCCACTACAAAGGGGGAAATAGAAGCCTCCAGGAGCAAGGGAAGAAGGAAGCGGGCCAGGGTGGTGAACATCACCACCAGTAGCGGCGGATCAGTTGCTGAGGTAACAGAAAAATCTCCCTCCCTGATGCCCGCCCCCAAGAAACGGGGCAACCGGCCACCACATTTAAGGGGGTGGGTATCAGCGAGAGAAAGGAGAAGGAGGCTGAGGAGAGAAAGGAGAGGGAGTTGCTCAGGTTGGAGAGGGAGGTCTGGGACCTCCACGACAGGGGGATATATCGGTCCATGGACGATACTCGCCCTGCCGAGGAGGTCTATAGGGACCCCGCCTCCGCCGAGCTCCTGAGGGGGGCCAGGACATCAGAGCTGGCCTTGGAGGTGGGCCGCGCGTTAGGCGCGGTTAAGGTGATAGCGCGGAGGTCCCGGACCCTGAAGAGCACGTTCGTAGGCCTCATCAACCGCGCAGTGGTCACCTCCGAGGCGGCGATGGCCACCCTGATCGCGAGGGTGGCGGTACAAGAGGGCGAGGACGACGAGTCCTCTGCTCTCAAAAGAGAAATGGAGGGGCTGAGGGGGGAGAATCGAAGGATGGGGGTCGAGATGAGGCGGCAGGCCGAGGAGTTGAAGGCTTTGAGGACTGCTGTCCCTTCGGCCCTCAGCCTCCGGGAGTACCCCCCTCATCCCTCCAGTTTAAGTTCCAGGAGGAGAAGGACGTACGCGGATGCCACGGGGGGCTCTACGTCAACAGAAGACGAGCTCAGGGATGTCCGGACGTTGGAGAGGAAGAGGAGGAAGAAGAGGAGGACGACGAAACCCTCTCCACCTCTCCTCTTGCGAGAGGAGGGGAGGAAGGTAGGGAGAGGGGCTTCCTCCGAGGAGACGCCGTTGTACAACGACAATCTCCCGAAAGAGGCCCCTCCCACATCGTGGAGACCGGCGGGGGCAGAAGGGACCCTTGATGCCGCCCTGGGCGCGTCGGGCCCTTCTCGCGGCGTCGGTGCGAGGATGGATGACCTTAGGGTGGTGGCTGCCCGCATTGACGTTGAGAGAAGAGGCAGCTGCGCGCCCGGAGCGGTGGGGGCCTAGATGCCAACGCCGGTCCCCAGGAGAAGCACGCCAGCCCCGGAGAGGATCCAGGCCCAGGCTCCTTCACAGCCAGGGTAACCGGGATTGAGGAGCGAAGAGTTGGCGAGGAAGAAGAGAAGGGAAAAGGAGAAAAAGAGAAGGAGGAAGAAGAGGGAACGGGAGAGGGCAAAGGGCCTTCCACCAGGACACCAGGCTGGGAATCCAGGAACTCAGGCCCAAAAGGAGCCGGCGATAGGAGTCTCGGCGAAGAGGCTGCAGGAGTGGGCCCGCCACTCTGAGGAAAAAGGGCTTCTTAACGCTCTCATCCCGGGAGCCAACCAGGCGCAGGCCGGGAAGGAGGTTACCTGGGAAATGGTGACCAGGAGAGGGAAAAAGAAGACCCAGGGAGAGGCCAAGAGAGGATCCCAAAATCCTCCCACAAAGGTAGGACTTGGGAGGCGCCGGGCGGCGTATTGGTGGTCGGAGGACATTGCGGTACTCCGCAGTGCCTCCGACCGCGCCAGAAGGGCGTACACGCACGCCCGGCGATAAGACGGGGATGCCACAAGGGCAAAGGAGGACTACCTTGCCGCCAGGGTAATCCTCAAATAAGCCATAAAAAAGGCCAAGCGGTAAGCCTGGGAGCAATTGGTGAGCTTCCTGGATGATGATCCGTGGGGGCGCCCGACAAGAGGACGATGGGGAAGATCCGTCCTTGGGCGCCTCCACATTGGGCCCCCAGGCCCTTGATGGGCTCCTGGACGCCCTCTTTCCGAGGGCGGAAAGGGGCCCCCCAGTGATCCCTACCCCAGAGATGGGGGAGGGAGACTGGGACGAGGACCAGGAGGTCACTCCGGAGGAGCTCGCTAATGCTCGGAGAAAGCTCGGTGGTAAGGGCAAAGCCCCTGGCCCCGATGCGATTCCGGGCGGCGCCTGGGCTCTCGCGTTGGCCGAAGGGGACCTGTCAGCAGCCACTTGCAGGGCAATGACAGGATGCCTCAGGAAGGGGGTCTTCCCCCCAGAGTGGAAGGCCAAGTTGGCCCTCCTCCCGAAGGAGGGCAAGGAGCCCGGTAGTACGTCAGCCTACAGGCCGATCTGCATGCTGGACGAGGCGGGCAAGATGCTGGAGTGCATCATCGCGGACCGCCTCGTCCAGCACATGTCCTCGAGTGGGCTGTACCTCCACGACCGCCAATACGGGTTCAGGCCCAGACGATCCACGCTGGATGCTATCCAGTGGGTCCGGGACCTGACTCGGGCGGCCGTGGAGATAAGGCGCGGGGTGTTGTTGGCGGTGTCACTGGACATATCCAATGCCTTCAACACCCTGCCCTGGCCGGAGATATGTCGGTCCCTCGAGCACTTCGAGGTGCCCGCCTATCTCCGGCGGATAATGTCCGCCTACTTCGAAGACAGAGACCTCGTCTTCACCAAGGAAGGCGGGGTTCAAGGCTGGCGCACTATGGTGCGCGGCGTCGTGCAGGGGTCGGTGCTCGGCCCCCTGCTATGGGACATCGGCTTCGACCGGGTTCTTCGCACTCCGCTCCCCGACGGCTGCCACGTCGTCTGTTACGCAGACGACACGTTAGTGGTAGCCGAAGGGGAGAACTGGGAGGAGGCCCGCTTCCGCGCGGAGGTGGCAGTGGCATCGGTGGTGGGAACCATCGGAGACCTGGGTCTCAAAGTGGCGCCCCCCAAGACTGAAGCCGTGTTCTTTCACGACGGCAGTCGAGGGGCGCCGCCGGAGACCCAGGTCCAAGTCGATGGCGTCCACGTCCGCGTCGGACCGACGATGAAATATCTCGGCCTGACGTTGGGCAGCCGGTGGTCATTCGAACCACAATTCAGGCAGCTGGCCCCCAGGGTGCGCAAAGCCGGACTGGCCGTGGCCAGGCTGGTGCGCGCCCAAGGGGGCCCAGGATGGCAGGCTCGCCGCCTGCATGTCGGTGCGGTTCTGTTGATCGCCCTGTACGGGGCGCCTATCTTGGCTCCTCAGCTGCTGGCGACCGCGGTGGCCAAGCGACAGATGAGGCAGGCACTTAGGTCCCTTATGATCAGGGCGATCCGGGGGTTCCGCACCGTATGACCCTGGTCGGCTCCCCCCTGTGGAACTCCCAGCCGAGGAGAGGAGGATCCTCTACTGGCGGGTAAAGGAGCTCCGCAAGGGGGAGAGCTGACGGCCAGGGGCCTGAAGGCCCTGATGACCCAGGACAGAGACTGGACCCTGGAGCAGTGGGAAGGCTTGCTAGCCGACACCCGAGAGTCCGGTCGCGCAACGGCCAAGGCTGTCCGCCCCTGTCTGTCAGAAATGACAGACAGGAGGGGGCGTGGAATGTCCTTCCACCTGGTGCATTGACCGGGCATGGGTGCTTCGGGAGATACCTGCACCGGATAAGGAAGGAACCGGTGGGTTCCTTACCGAGCGGTGGCTCGGTGCCACCACTGCCTCGAGCAGGAGGACACGGCGCTGCATACCCTAGCTGCCTGCGCAGCATGGGACGGGCAGCGCCTGGTCCTGCTCGGGGCGGTGGATTGCCGCGACGGGGAGCTCTCGCTCCCGCACCTGGTGCGAGCCATGTGCGGGAGTGAGAGGGCGTGGGACGCAGCGGCCTCCTTCTGCGGGGAGGTAATCTCCCAGAAGGAGGCCGCCGAATGAAGGCGCCGGCCTGGCAAACGCCGTCGCAGAGGACGGTGGGGCCGGCGCTCCCCTGGGGGGGGTATTAACAGCGGGCCCGAGGTGGCATCGGACGAGGAGAGACCGTTGGCCTACACGGATCGGCGGTTCCCTCGGCCACCTCGGGTCAGGCTCCGCCACTCGGAGGGGAGCGAAGAGGAGGAGTCCTCCCGCTCCCCCGAGTGATCGGATAGGGAGGAGAAGGGGAGGTGGGGAACCTGATTGGGGTCAGGCTCACCTCCCCAAAAATCCCCGCTCTCCCTTTGGAAAGAGTGGGGTTAAGAGGAAATGTGTCCCCTTCCTCCAAGGTGACACCAGAAGGCCAACCGGCGGGGATACCCGCCGGGGACCGTACCTCTCCCACTAATTCCCCGAAAGGGAAAGGGAGTGCGGTACAAGAAGGCGAGGGGCTCTTGGATTAGAGCCCTGGGGCCGGGGGTTAGGGAGGGAATGCGGGAGCAATTCCTCTAACCCCCTCCTCACGGTGCGACAGGTAGACATCCCGCAGGGTTTTAGTCGGTAAGAGTCCGACATAACCCCAGCCCTTCCCCAAGGGGGCGGGGGTATCCATGATGGATTTCCCCTGCGTGAACAAAAAAAGTAAGACTTGGGAGTGGGATGCGGATAGCGGGACAGGGCAGGCCGAAGCCGTCGAAATCGGCAGCGATAACAGTCAAGTGCCCGGAAGGCCGCTACCACGAATTTATGGCTGAAGCCAGGCGCCGGATTCTACCTAAGTACCTGGGGATCGAAGGACCCCTAAAGATCCGAAAGGCGCTGAGTGGGGCCATGATGGTAGAGGTGCCTGGCCTCAAGTCAGGACCTTCCGCCGACCGGCTTGCGGGAGAACTCCGCAAGTTGGGGGCGGAAAAGAGCCCCGATTTTCGGATCCAGAGGCCGGAGAAATTCGCAGCGGTGCGATTATCCGGTCTGGACCCGACAACCGGGGCGATGAGGTAGCGGCCGCAATAGCTCGTGCTGGGGGGTGCGCTCCCGCGGAGGTATCCGCGGGAGGAATGAGCGTCTCCCAGCGGGGCGTGGGGCAATAGTGGTGTCCGTTGGCGGCGGCCGCGAAGGTCGCCGCCGCGGAGCGGGTCCCGGTGGGGTGGACCCATGCCGGGGTGACGGCGCTGCCGGCTCGTGGATAGCTGTGCTTCCGCTGTCTAGAGCGGGGATATGTGCGCGAGCGGTGCACTAGCACCGTCGACCGCAGCAGTCTCTGCTACCGCTGCGGTAGCCCCGGCCACCGCGCCAAGGGCTACACGGCGGCCGCCAAGTGCCCTGTTTGCGCTGAGGCAGGCAGGCCTTCCGGTCATAAAATCGGAGGGCCGGTCTGTAAGCCTCTCCCAAGAAGAGAAGGAGAGGAGGAAAGGGGAAAGAAGGAGAGAAGCGGGCTGGAAAGGGAGGGGTTGAAGCGGGGGATGCCCGAACTCCCGCGGCGACCCCCCCAAACAGTTGTTACAGGAAGGGGGTGTCGGTCCCGACACCCCTCCGACGAGGGACCTGTGGTGGGTGTCGGCCCTGACACCCCCTCCTCACGAGAGACTATGCGGAAGAGGGAAGATTGGAGGCGGCACGACCACTGTCGAGGAACCAGGAGGACGACGAGGTGGCCTCGACGGTGGTGATGTCACAGGAGTGGGGGGAGGAGCGACACGGATGGGACTCATCCTCTTCCTCCCAAACGCAGATGGAAACGACACCCCTCGGAAGGAAGAAGAGGCCGGGGACGGAGACGAGGGACCAGCCGAAGGAGTCGGACGAGGACCCCGGAATCGCCAGGAGGGAGAAGGTGAGGAGGGTTGACTGTGGAAAGGAGAAACCCCTAACATACTTAGAAGGGGAGTCGGTGGGAGTGTCACCCCCGACTCCCCAATTAGAGATAGCCCCCCCATACTCCCCAGGGCAGGGGAATATCAAGATAGGGACCCCCAAGCTTCCGTGCAGTACGAGGAACCCGCGACTGAGGTCACCGATACCGAGGCCAACGCCCCTTCAGGGGAGACCGAAGCGACTCAGCCAACGGAGGTCTCCCAAGAGGGGGCGGAAGTAGGCAGCCTGAAGGCGACGAAGGCCTAGCCTTCACGCTCCTCCGAGTCCTCGGCGAAGAAAACCTGTCCGCGGCCTTACGCGGGGTTTTGAGCGGGTGCCTCAAGGAGTGAGTGTTCCCCCCAACTTAGAGGATGGCCAAATTGATCCTCCTCCCCAAGGAGGGCAAGACACCCGGGAGTGCGTCGGCCTACAGGCCGATTTGCCTGCTGGACGAAGCAGGCAAGGTGCTAGAACGCATTATTGCCGACCGTCTCGTCCAGCACATGTCCTCGGAGGGACTCCGGCTCCGGATCTCCACGACCGTCAGTATGGGTTCAGGTCCGGGAGGTCGACGCTGGACGCAGTCCAGAACCTCCGGTACCTGACCGCGACGGTTGTAGAGAGGGAGGGCGGGGTGTTGTTGGCGGTGTCCTTGGACATCAAAAATGCTTTCAACACCCTGCCCTGGTCGGATATAGGACGGGTCGTCGAATACCACGGGGTGTCCGCCTATCTCCGGCGCGTTTTGGCGGCCTACTTCGAGGCTGAGACTTCGCCTTCGCTAAAGGCGGGGTTCAAGGCCGGCGCGCTATGGAACGCGGTGTTTCGCAGGGTTCGGTTCTCGGCCCCCTGCTATGGAACATTGCGTTCGACCGGGTGTTGCGTACCCCTCTCCCCCCGGGCTGCCACGTCGTCTGCTATGCAGACGACATTTTAGTGGCAGCCAGGGGAAGAGCTGGGGGAAGCTCGCCTCTGCGCGGAAGCTGCTGTGGCATCGGTGGTGAGAACCATCGAGGACCTGGGTCTGAAGGTGGCGCCCCATAAGACTGAAGCCGTGTTCTTTCACGACGGCAGTCGAGGGTCGCCGCCTGAGACCCGGATTCTGGTCGATGGCGTCCGCATTCGCATCGGGCCGACGATAAAATATCTTGGCCTGACGTTGGACAGTCGATGGGATTTCGGCCCGCATTTTAGGGATCTGGCCCCCAGGGTGCGCGGGGCTGGACTGGCTGTAGCCAGTCTCCTGCGCAACCTTAGGGGTCCAGGATGGAGGGCTCGCCGCCTATACGCGACGGCCGTGCTGTCGATCGCCCTGTACGGGACGCCGATATAGGCGCCCTAGCTCAGTGCCTGCCGCCATGGCCTAAGACGCATGTGGCAGGCGCTGAGACCAATGTACGTTAGGGCGATCAGAGGGTACAGCACGTCACGTATATGGCGGCGACCACCCTGGCCGGCTTCCCTCCCGTGGAGCTCCTCGCCGAAGAGCGAAGAGTCCTCTACTGGAGGATCAAGGAGCTCCGCGAGGAGGGAGGCCTAAGGGCCAGGGTCATGCGGGCCCTAAAATTCCAAGCCGTGGCCCGTACCCACGAGATGTGGCGGACAAACTGTCCGACTCACGGGGGTACGGGCGCGAGACGGCGGAGGCTGTCCGCCCCTGCCTGCCCGAGTGGGCAGGCAGGAGGGGATGCGGATTGTCCTTCAATCTGGTGCAGATACTGACAGGCGATGGGTGTTTTGGCAAGTATCTGCACCAGATCGGGAAGGAGTTCACCACCAGGTGCCACCACTGCCCCGTCCTTATGGACACGGTGCACCACACCCTGGCTGACTGTCCAGCCTAGGAAGAGGAACGCCGTGTCCTGGCCGGGGTAGTGGGGTGTGACATTGGGGACATCTCGCTCCCGCGCATGGTTCAATCCATGCGCGGGAGCGAGGAGGGTTGGCAAGCGGCGGCCTCCTTCAGTAAGGATGTAATGTCCAAGAAGGAGGCCGCCGAGAGGGAGCGCCGACCACGCTCAACTCGTCGTCGTCGACGACGACGGGGTGGTCGGCGGCCCATGGGCGGGGGGCCGAATTAGGCAGCGGGCCTGAGGTGACACCGGCCGAGGAGGTGGAAGGACCCCTGAGTAGTGGAGGTCCAAACCCTCCTCAGCCGCCTCGGGCCCGCCTCCGTAGGTAGGTGGGACCCGGCTCTTCCTCCTCTTAAAGGAGGAAGATGGATCCCCCCCTGGCCACGGATATAGTAAGATAGGGGGAGTGGTGCCCGTTTTGGGGACGAGCCCACTCCCCTAGAAACCTTCCCTCCCTGGTTAACGGGGAGGAGGGTAAGGGGTGAGGGCGGATGCCTCATCCCATAGGTGATACCAGAAGGCCAACCGGTCGGTCTTAGACCGACCGGGATCGCGCCCTGGATTCCCTTTGCGGAACAGGGCGCGGTAACAGATGGCGGGGGGCTCGATAAACGAGCCCTGGGGCCGGGGTGTCGGGGAGGGAATACGGGAGTAGTTCCCCTGACTCCCCACATTGCCGGTCCAACAAGTAGGCATCCCGCAGGGGTTTTAGTCGGTAAGAGTCCGACATAATCCCCGATCCTCCCAAAGGGTCGGGGGTATCCATGATGGATTTCCCCTGCGTCATAAAAAAAAAGTGGAGGGGAAATGTTTTGAGTGGCCATACCTACCCCTAAGGATGAAAATGGCGGAAATTTGAATCACCGGAATAAAAATTAGCGTAATCTAAATATTAAATTTTTATTATTCATATTAGGCGTTGTTGTGATTTTAGCTCTTGGTCAGCTGGTTAATTTACATATTACTTTTGGAAAAATCTCCTAGGCACTATGCGAGGCTCGAAACCCGAGGGACCTCAGGCTCTTGCGTCAAACCGTCTTTATACCACTGCTCTACTGCTACTCTTTGGTAGAAACTGGTTTCACGACGTACACGTAGAACGGAGGTGTGTATGTGTATGTGGTTAGTGCGAAGTTTCTGAAAAAATCCTATAGGCGGCCCTGGCCGGATTCGAACTTGGGTCCGCTGGCTTTCGAGTCAAGCATCTTATGCACTACGCTACTGCTATACCTTGATGGAAACTAACTATATTGTATACATAAGAAGAGTATCGACGTCATGTGTGAAACATTTGGCAAATTCTAGAACCTACGGGATTCGAGCCCCCACCATGAGACCTCGGCTCTCGACTCTCGTGAGCGTGTGCGAGCATGTTCGAGCAGGTAGGGATCATTTCGAAGACAAAAACTACCCAGCGATTGTTGGAAGAAGATACCTCTGATCTATGTCTACCCGAATATTTTTACCTTGCGGATCCCCTCGCTTTCGAACTCGAAAAGTTTACAACGGGATTTGTTACTTCGAACTGGGAATCACAGGGAAGAGAGAAGAGGTGAAAAGAAAAGAATGTACAATATTTTTCATAAAATTAATTCACATTTTATTCTTATACATTTTTCTTAATACACGATTGAACCTGGTACACAGAGATATGATGATCTAGCGATTTACGCTTACATTGACAAAAGATTTGCTTATGCATTCGTACAATCAACTGATCGTTTCGTTCACAATCATTAGTAAACAATCTGTTAAACTGCCCGAGGTTATAACCCTGACACATAAAGTAAAGAAAACTTGAGCACATAGGTATCGTTGCTATCGCGGAAACACTGCACTTCGATGATCACATCCATGTTCTCGCTGTATTCGCAATTCTGCTTGCCAAAACTATACTCTTTACGCCGGAGTCGACTGAATTCTTTTCTCAAAATTTTTATTCTGGAGGAGAATGATGTTGAAAATTTTTACACGAGAAGGGGAAAGACGGTGAAAAGAGAAGTGGGAGATGTGTTTCTTTAACCGCTATAATCTACAATGAGTTGACGAGAAGAATCTATTTCCAGCACACTTTCAAATTCAGCGTAAACTAAGCAATTGACCGTTGTGAGGGCTCTTTCGAATCGTACTTCCATTCGTAAACCGTGTTTCACAAGGTTCCATTGGTCGCGCAATTAGCTGACAGATCAGGAGTGAGATCAAAAGCGAAAAGTGTATAACCAACAGGATAATCTTCTCTGGATATAGAATTGGTTTCGTTCAAAAAGTGAATGCCCGTTCCTGAGAAAAGGGTGTGATATGCCTCGGCGTAGAGCATCTCGTTATCAGAGAATTTGGGTTGTAACGGTCTGCTAGGGATTTGAGTACCATCGACATACAACGAAAAGAAATTTATTCCATAATGCTGGAAATTGAATGGATTTAAATGCCGGGCAATGTTAAACGTTTTGTTATCGACAAAGCCGACAATTATGCGCTTTGGTATTTGTCCAAGAATGACATTGTCCAGTATCCCTCCTACGACGCCGCTATGAATCGTGAATGATTTTACCTCGACTCTCGTGAGGGAATATTTAGCAGTAGTCGTGGTCAACATTTTCGTATGAGAGAGTAATATACCTGGGTTTATTTTAGCTCTTCTAATGAGTAGTGTAGCATCTAAAATGTGTATCCGTGACATAGTATTTCCCTCCATAAAACAGAAGGAATTTTTTGAACGAACAAGCCTCATGCGCACTTCGACACCGTTGATCAAGAATTTATCTTGATTCAAGACGTCGCAGTAAGGATGACCTATCAGATTCAATGTACGCCCTCCTTGTACAAAAGTGGCTCGCTTGTCGAGTCCGTGATTGCTTGGTGTTGCTCCAGATAGAGCGTCCAGATAAAGTGTTCCCTGCAGTATCGCTGTACCACAGGCACGAAGCCAGGTTGGAGGTTTTTACTGGTGAAGCATAATTTAATAACGCCTCTATGTAAGCGCGGTAAGCGTAAGCATTGTTTGAAGCGAGCTTTTGATTGAAATATACGTCGATTTGATTGAACATCGAATGCAGTATATGGTTTACCGGGCCTACTTTTGCGGCGGCGGCTCCTGCTCCGGTTTCCGTTTATACTCGTATGCATAGCGACAGCATGGTGTGAGCAAGATCTATGTATTCTTCTCCATGCCCGGGTACGACGAATTCGACGGGCGTGTCGTCCGTGAGAGAAGACACGAGTTTGTAGTGAATCCATTGTGAACTCTCAATACTGGTTTGTGTAGGCGGTAGGGTGAAGAGATCGAGTTCACTCTTTAAACATTCGCAGGAATGTGTATGAAGAAAGGACATGCTTCAAAAGCACGCGTTTGTTGTTTAGGAAAAAATGACTGACACAGTACGCTTCTTGATAACTCCCCGACGTTTAGTGAGTCCTCTCCCACTTTTCTTCACTGAACGCTTTTTCTTCGTGGAATTCTTTGTTAACTTCTTACCCGATTTCTTCCCCGGTGCATATCTTCGAGTTACTTTCCTCTTGCTTGATTTAGAAGCGCTGACCCAATGTTTGCACGAAGATGATTTACCGCTGTATCCGATTGGCGTGTTGAAAGGAAACTGAGCTTTTCCGATTTTCGCAGGGACTTTATATCCCGACCCCTTCATCAGATTGTTAATGTGTTCTTCCGCTCTTCTTTTGAGATTTGAGCCTGATTCCTTGAGGTGCGTTTTAACAGCCACTTCCAATGTGTTATTCCTCACGTCATCGAGTTTATTAATCCCTGTGCGTAGAGCTTCTTTTCCAACGACATACGCACCACTGGCCAAATAAGGCAACACCCGTCTGAACAGACCACCGAGAAAACTACCGATACCGTGACCGCTCTGATACCGCGATCCTACGAAAACTCGTGAAATTCCACGATTTCCCCCGGATTGTGCTTTGTAATATTCTGAATAATGCGTCATATCTATGTGTTCTAATTACGGAATAATTATCTCTAATCTCGACGTCTAAATTGTAATGTAACTGTCAACGTCCCAAATTCAAATAGTATTCTTTCACCAACCTGATCTCTTATATCTATTTCGATCGTGCGGAAACATGTTAATGGCAATGGAATATAAGTGGCGAAAAATGTTTCACAATGTTACGTCCGTAGGCATATTTACCATCGTTGTAGTCGACGGGAACCACTCGGAGAAGAGGAGAATGCACGTCTCCCGTTATATAGGACTTGCAAATGTCGGAATAAACAAAGAGTTTATCGGGTACACCCTGCACCGCACTAGCTGGTTCGTCGGACATAAGTTCACGTTTCGACGTGATGAAAGAGTAAAACCTTCCTTCTGCAGCTTTCTGGGGATTCACATTACGATCAGTATTGGGATAGTATATTACACGTCCCTGCATAATTTTCGGCAAGTTAAGATGAATTAATTCTTCGTTCGGTCTATACATATCGAAGCCAAGCATACGAGCCACTTTGTCGGTAAACTTCACGAAATGAAGTCTATTGCATTCTTTAATATCGCATGTGCAGCGTTACTTTACCACCATGATGAGGTTCCTGGCGCCAAGCAATGTGTGTTTTGAGCAATGAACTAGCGTTGTTTAAAGCCTGTAACAGTTCGCTCATCGTGGCGTAAACACCCAGGGTTATGCAGGTAACCCCGAATTTGGGTAGCTGGTCTTCATCCTTTTTGACGCTTTTCGTATTAATATTTTCACGTGGTAACGAAATGAATTTGAGTTCTACAGCTTCCTCGGGAAGCACGTGTAAAAAACTAAAGGGGAATTGAATTTCGGTAAGCGCAACTTCCCATAAACCAGTCAGCTTCACTTCTTGAGACAATTCCGTAATAAATGAAGTAGTTGTATTTTCTGGATAGTGTCGCATGTTACTATTGCTCGGCAGAATCATGAGAAACCGGTCTTGCCCCATCATGGTTTGGAAGCAGCTTTAGGTTCGAAGCAGGTATCCAGGAATTGAATTTAGAGGGGTAACCTCGCCAGCTGACGAATAATTCTTTATTAGCTCCTCGTTCTCTGCGTCGTATCACTTTATCCACGATAAACTCTTCTTCTTGTAAGTTTTTATTTATCCTTCCCAGTTCTTGTTCGTAGAATATCCCATCGATCACTTTACCTGACAGATCACTCAATTCGTACACACGAGGATTTCGCCATTCGAGAATACGGTGAATTCGAAATATTTCTTCCGTCTAATTCGCCTCATATCCTTCCTCAAAGACTCCTTTCGCTTTACTGATTCGCACTAATGTACCCACTTTGTACATAGTCTGTCCCAGATCCAATGAGACTGGTCTGAAAAAAATAAAAAGCGTTTATTATTTTGATTTTTTATTCTTGTTTATTCAAAATAGTCTCCTTCTGAGTCAATACAGCGCTGGAAACGTTCAACAAATTTTTCGAAACATTTTTTATACTCATCGGCTGGAATGGCCTTTAGTATGGCGGTCGAAGTCTTTTGGATGACCGGGGTGGTATCGAAACGATTTCCTTTCATCGCCAATTTCAGTTTGGGAAATAGCCAGAAGTCGCACGGAGCCAAATCAGGTGAATACGGTGGATGATCGATAACAATGATGCCTTTTTTGGTCAAGAATTCACGTATCATGATGGCTTTGTGCGATGGTGCATTATCGTGCAACAAAAACCAACTGCCTGGCTCTCGATATTCCGGTCGAACTCGTCGAATTCTGGCCCACGATCGTTGTAGAACTTCCAGATAATATCTGGGCAGACACACAGCGGTCGCTTCGAAGAATTTCTTTGACTTTCTCGATGTTTTCTTCATTGCGAGTGGTTTTTGGCGGCGGTGCTCGGTTATCGTCTGCAAGGTTCTCACAACCGTTACAGAATCGGCCAAACCAACGGAAAACCTGTGCACGGGACATGCATTCATTCCTGTACACATTTTTTAGCGTTTCGTACGTTTCTGCACCACTTTTACCCAATTTAAAAGTTGGTTTTTCGACCGACGTACACAAAGTGACTTTACATAAAATGTCAAACCACAGTGAAATATCAACCGAATTCGCTCAAACTTTGAAGTTAAGTAGATGAAGGGTAGAACATTCACCTACCATCATTCACTCATAGATATCGCTGCTCTAAGAACTTTGATGGAACCTGTCTCATCGTATCTGGGACAGACTGTGTATTTAGCTCCTCGACTATGATTTCTTTGATCGAGTTCATCGAGATGGTGGTATCGCTGCTGCATATGTTCACGAGCAAGGCGTGCGTTGTCCAACGTGACGCTTGCCGGTTCCATTTTAATAGTGGAATGTCGAGTATGGTTGTAAGCGTGCACGATGCCTTGCAAAACATCTATGTAACGATGTGTATTTTTGTGTGTGAAATAGCGCCATAAACGTTCTTTGAGCGTTCTGTTGAAGCGTTCGACCATCGCTGCTTTGACATCAGGATTTCGCACCGTGCGAAAACATGTGTTCTTTTCCTTTAGAAAATTTTGAAATTCTTGACCGATGAATTCCTTACTCTTGTCACTCTGCAACCATGCCGGTACTCGCTCTCCGTTTCTTGAGAGTACGTGACGAAAAGTCTCCGTCACTCTGGTCGAAGACTTGCTTCGTATTGGTTCCACCCAGACAAATTTGCTAAACGCATCGATGATTGTCAACAAGTAACAATAGCCTTCGTTATAATTTCGGAGATTAGTGAGTTCGATCAAATCGACCTCCCACAGATCGTCGATATTCGTGACGTTGTAATGCAAACGTGGAAATTTATGTCGTATCGGTCGACGAAGTGTGTACGCATCCTGCGACTGAAGCCAACGAATAATCTCTTCACGTGCGGAGCCGGGTCCTGCTATTCGCAAAAGACTTTTTATCGTAGAGTGTCCCGCATAGTGTGCAGGATCGTAGTAGAATTTTGCGAGGTCGGTCATTCCAGCGTGTTCCAATTGATCAAACACCCTTTACTCGCTGATTTAGATGCGTTGTCGCTCACTCGCGTTTTACGCCTATATTGATCAGAAGTTATAAATGTTGCGTGTACATGCCCATCATCGCGTTCTTTCCCCGCGAGAGACGTCTCCGCGATAGCACGCTTGCCTCTTCGCTGGTGGAAGTCGATGTACATAGTTGTTAGCCGTTGAAGAAGCTACATTCAATTCTAACGGGTTCCATTCTATCATGCATCTTTTATTCGTTGGTTTAGAAACGTCACCGCTCATATGCGTTTTATTTCTATTCTCATTGGTTGTTACAAACAGCGCCCGTCCATCCTCGTCATCCTTTTCCTCAAGCGACGTCTGCAATCTTACGTTTAGACCAAACTTGATCGTTAGTAATCCCCAATCCAGTAATTCCCGATTTCCTACAAATTTCGGAGGAGTATTCACTTCACGCAAAAGTCGTGCAAACTGTACTCTCGCTATCGCTTTGCTAGTTTTTCGTTCGCGAGCTGCGTCGTTCAAGAGATCGACGATATTCGATCCTCTCAGAATTCTATCATCTACTACATGGGCTGAAAAGTCTTTGGCTTAACAATGAAAAAAGGATTTTTTTAATGAAAAAAGTGTTTTATTCCTCGACATAATCTCCATTTAGAGTAATGCACTTAGTGTAACGGTCCGCTAACATTTCGATGCCGGTCTTATAGTGCTCGGTGTCAAGTCCCTCAAAATAGGCATTTGTTTCCAACTTGACCTCCTCATTCGAGTAAAATCTTTTACCAGCGAGCCACTGCTTCAGTCGGGGAAAAAGGAAATAGTTGCTGGAGGCCAGGTCTGGAGAATACGGGGGATGCGGGACCAATTCATAGCGCAATTTCTTTAATTTATCGGTCGTATCGCGAGCCGAGTGAGTTGGAGCATTGTCTTGGTGAAACAAAATTTTTTTCTTTGCCAAATGTGGCCGTTTGACCTTGACCTCGTCGTCTAATCGATCCAGTAATGTACAGTAATATTCTTTATTGATAGTTTATTGATTGAGTTTCTTTATTGATAGTTTTACCATGTTCAAGATAATCAATGAATATTATGTTATGCGCATCCCAAAAAATACTGGCCAAAACCTTGCTAGCTGATTGCTGTGTCTTCGGGCGCTTCGGACGGCTTTCACCAGGCAATAACCACTCCGCTGACTGCTGATTGGTCTCCGGTGTGTAGTGATGGATCCATGTTTCATCCATTGTGACAAATCGGCGCAAAAACTCCTTCTTATTGCGGTTAAACAGGGCCAGATTTTGCTTTGAAAGTCGAACACGTTCCGTTTTTTGCTCAATTGTCAAAAAACGCGGCACCCAACGCGCGCAAAGCTTTTTCATGTGTAATATTCATGATGTGTAAATATTCATGAATGATATGACCAACGCGTTCCTTTGAGACGCCTATGATTAGCTAGCTCGCTCAATTTCATTTTGCGGTCATTCAACACGATTTCACTGATTTTCTGGATGTTTTCTGGAGTAACTGCCTCATTTGGCCTTCCTGAACGTGGTGCATCATTTGTACTCGTACGGTTACGACGAAACTCAGTAAACCAATATTTGATGGTTGAATTCGATGGGGCAGATGTGCCGTAACATTTATCAAGCTATGCCTTTGCTTCAACAGTGTTTTTTCCCATCAGGAAGCAATGTTTAATCAAAACACGAAATTCACTTTTTTCCATAGTAAAGATAAATTCAGAGGTAACGTCACTTCGAAAGTTATAACTTGTACACGAGTCAACGAAATATCATGAAATTTTTACAGCATCTAAGTTAAGGTTGGTACTCTAGGAAATATAAGGATTTTTAGTTTGTGGCGCCATTTATATGTCAGGCCAAAGACTTTTCAGCCCATGTAGTATAGTTACGACTCTGTGTCTGTCCCAATCTAATCGACCGGGTACCGCCACATCACATAAATGGGTCAGCAGCTTGCGCGCTTTAGCCCAGTAACTCTTTAGCACTTTATTCAGTATTCTTCCGATGCTTTTCTGTTCGCTGGCGCGATGATAACGACTGCGTCTTTTGTCTCGTACGTGTTGAAAAACGTTCAACGTTCGATGTACGTTAGTCTCTAGGTTAGAAATATCTTCATTTACAGCCATACCAGCGTTTTCTTCTATCGCGTTTTCGTCAGCGTAATCGTCATCTTCGCGAGAGGTATTTTCCACTTCCCCAGCGTTTTCATCACCGTCGACCTCACCAACAACAGGCTTCTCTTCTTTTTTCCGCGTAATCGGTGTTTTTCCCGCTCTCAAAAAAAGTACAGATATCGCTGAAGTACTTCTCTATACAATTTCTACTTTTTCCGTGCTCCTCCGAGGACCGGAGAGTTGAGAATTCTATGCATCTCGGCGTCGAGACGCGACAGGACGGAACCCGGAGTACGCACCGTATTTTCATTCTCTACTGGTGCTATGTTCAGCCCAGTTGCGACATTATTTGTCAAAACAGAGGGGATCGCAGTCGAGGAAGACGACAACGACGACGCTGAAGTCGATGATGTATGAGCCTGTTGCTGCAATCTCTCGAGATTATCCGTAGAAATCAGTACCATCTTCTTGGCTCTTTCCATGGTTCAAGCGTGAACAGTCTCAATTACCGATAATTTTGGATAATATAGCCCCGAGTATAGGGACGATCAGATAAGGTAGAAATCCGCCTCGCTGCACTATCGCTCTCCGTTTGCTTCTCCAATCACCGCGATCATTAGCAATATGAGGCAACGTTTTTGTAACGCGATAGACGATTTTTTTCTCTTCTGTCGAGCGGTACGTTACCTTTGAGCGTGTTGAAAGCTCACTCGTAAATACATCTGATGAAATCACGGTTAGCTTCTCGCAGAAAGGCAGCACGTTGTTTCTTCGTCAAGTAGCACAACGCCTTCAGAAGAGAGATGTTTTTCTTACCGATGGACCGTTTTGCTGCGTTTGCGGTTCTATCGCCCTTTTTCGCATTCGCTCTGCTCCCCCCACTCACTGCCATTATGGCGATAAGACTGTCGCAGAATGATCGCATGCATGGGTTTTATATGTAACTTCTGGTGGATCCACGCCGAACGTAAACATAATGCGTAGTATCAGTGGGGAAGATGCATGTACGAACCGATACTCATCCGGGATAGATTGTTTCAGATCGAGCAACAAATATTTATGTGGAAACGATGTGGCGTCATAGTAAACTTCTTCCAAAAACTTTGAATCTTCCGGACATACCTGCCTGGCCAAGTGACGAATCTGAGCACGATCGCGAGGGTTTTTGAACATCACGATGTAACTTGCGTTGAGAGAAATATCTCGTTGTCCGCGTCCTTAATGAAATAGATTTTGCGAAATGAGTATAACACTGAGGTTTTTATGATGACTACCCGTCGTGAACAGATCGACGATTACTTCGTACGATGACGATTCCCTCATGAGATCGTCTATTATCACCATTTTCGCGACAAGCGGATCGTTTGAATAATCATCCGGGCGCGGTAATCCTTCTCGAAATTCTATCATGCATAGTCCCGATTTTGCCGCTTCATGCTGTAGTTAGCGATAAACTTCTTGCCACTCGGCATAATAATGTAGGATCCTGTCGAAACATGTATCTGCCATCGCGGGTAAATAGCGAAGAAAAATCTTTACGAAAACCGTTTTACCACAACCCGTAGGGCCGCAAACGATCGATGTCCAAGGATGTTTTAAGCGCGCGTCCATTTTGCTAAATGACTGATTTGGTTACCTAGTGAAGCTACATAAATGCTGAAGAAAAGGAGAAACGGCAATGAGCTTATATTAGGTTGTTGCAGATGAAATGGCCATTTTTTAATTTCTAATTTAAATTTTTATTCGACACACTTTATATATATCTCGTCAATCGAAATAGTCTCCCCCCACCTCAATACACTTCCCCCAACGTGATACAAGCGCATAAATGTCTTTCGCGTAGAAATTAGAAGAGCGAGATGCAAGAAATTCGTTGAACGCACTTTTCACGTCGCTTTCTGTTTGGAATACCTTTTCACTTAAAAAGTTATCCAGATGCTTAAACAAATGGTAATCAGTTGGAGGAAGGTCAAGAAAATAAGAAGGGTACGGGAGAACTTCGCATTTGTATTCTGTTAATGTTTTCACAGGTTTTTTGCAATATGCGGTCTAGCATTATCATGGAGCAATAACATACCGCGTCTATTTAATAACGCCGGCTATTCAATACGCAGTTTTTCCATCACAATGTCAATTTCTTGGCAATATTTGTCAGTATTTATAGTTTCACCCTTTTTCAAAAACGAAAAATGCACAATATCCTTGGCAGACCACCATACAGATACCATAACCTTACGTGGATGAAGGCTCGGTTTCGGCACGTGTTTCGGAGCTTGATGAGCATCTAACCACTGGGAAAAACGTCGACGATTGTCATAAAGAACCCACTTTTCATCATATGTTACTATTCGATTCAATATTCCTTCGTTATTGTGTCGGGAAAGCAAATATGAGCTGATTTCCATACGGCGAAGCTTGTCTCTCTCAGTCAGTTCATGTGGTACCCATTTGTCAATCTTTTTCACTTTCCCCATGGCCTTTAGGTGTCGGGAAACAGTGGAATAGTGAACGTTGATGCTGTGTGCAATATCTCGAACTGATAAACGCGAGTCTGCTTCAACCATTTCTTTCAAAACATTGTCATCAATCACTGATGGTGCATGGTCGCGAGGCAAATTGTCGAGATTTATATCACCAGACCGAAACTTTTCAAACCAACGTCTAATGGTTCGATCACTTACAAAACCCAAAAGCAGTGTTTATGTTTCACGTTGCCTCGGCCGCACTATGACCAAGTTTGTATTCGTACAAGAATATTATCCGCATTTCCTTACTTTCTATGTCGAAGAGACAGCGATTTTCAACGATATAAACAATGTGATAAAAGTAAGGTTATGCGTGCGAGTTTACGTATGGGGCATATACTTTTCAAATATCACGCATGCAACGACAGCTGCATGAAAAGAGCTGAACTACTTGGCCGGGAAATTTAAATTTTGAAAAACGGCCATTTCATCTGCAACAACCTAATAACTCGCGCCGGGGGCCTTTCCGCGGCGGCCGCGCGGTCCCGCTAGCTCATACCCGCGGAAGCGCCACGTTGAATAAGCTTTTTCACGTGACGCTCGCGGTCGCAGGAATAGCTTATTTTAGCGCCGCTAGCGATATTAGCTTTCCAGCGTGAAACTATGAGCGAATAATCGTTGAATGAACTCGTATGAGCGAACGCTTGTGGATGAAAGAGACTGCTTCTAGCGATATAATTTGCTAAGATTTTATTGTGATTTAGGAGTCATATACAAGGATAGAAATACACATATATTTATAAAAGGACTTATTTCTTCTTTATTTTACAAAAGCTTTCTTTTAATAGAATATATACATACAGTTTGCACAAAAGTTTCTTATAGAGCTAGTGCATACGCGATATACAGGTTGGTCGCTTTTGGGGAAACGTCTATATTTATATTTTTCTTACTCTACAGATAAGTGTTTAGATTTGGAGGAGAAAGAACATGCTCTACTATTCTTACGCCACTACGTAACCGTATGGCATAGAGTGACATGTGTCGTTGAATCTACGTTTTAAGAGCATTGGCACGCATTACTTGCTCTCGTCTCTCGTTACAATGTCGTGAAACGCTGTACGACGAATCGCTCTAAAACGTAGATTTACCGAAGTTTTCCTCACATCCTCCTTCTCTTCCTCGTTCTCATCAATAGGTATTTTATTGGTGACTAATACATTTTTTATACTACTAAAATTAATATATTCCGAAGTCTCAAAGTTCAAGGTTCAAGGTTATCCCCTTTACTTTGCAAACTTCATGGATTTTACCTTGTGGAGTGCGAACGACATAGGCATAAAATTTTGGGCCTCCGGATACAAAGGATTCTATGTAGCTACCTCGACCATAACTTTCGAGTTCATTCGTCATATCGCCCAAAATATTATCTGTACGCGGCTCGTACTCATTGGGGTCATCAGTGCTCAAATATTGGGTCTGGGAAAAAGTTCGTGGCGTTTTTCCCGATAAAAGGCGTCAATTGCAAATAACTCAGGAAACACAGATCGCAGCGACACCACTAAACGCTCGTTGACGGTGAAAGGTGACACTTTGAGTGTATAAACATTGAAATTGGTGCAATGGTTGGAAAGTTGTTTGCGTTTGAAAATGGAGAAAAGTAATGAAAAATTGCGCTACATTTTGCAATATTATTACGATAAAAGGAAGAACGCTGCACAGGCTTGTGAAAAAATTTGTGCTGTGTACGGTGAAGGTATTTTATCAAAATCTGCTGCGCGGAAATGGTTCGCTCGCTTTCGTTCTGGTAATTTTGATGTGAAAGATGAGTCACGCTCTAGTTGTCCAATCACTGAAAAAGCTGATGAAATTCTTGAAAAAGTCCAACAAGATAAGCATATCAGCAGTGTCGATATTGGTATGGAGCTAGGCATTGACCACAAAACTGTTTTGAACCATTTACACAAAGCTGGCTACAAAAAGAAGCTCGATGTATGGGTTCCTCATGAGTTGAGAGCAAAAAACATGATAGACCTAATTAACATCTGCGATACGTTGCTGAAACGCAATGAAATCGAGCCATTTCTGAAACGTGTCATAACCGGTGATGAAAAATGGATCACATACGACAATCGGAAGCATCAAAGATCGTGGACAAGGGATGGTGAGCCGTCACAAGCGTTCGCGAAGCCAGGATTGACGCCGAAAAAAGTGATGCTGTGTGTGTGGTGGGACTGGAAGGGAATCGTCCACCATGAGCTACTTCCAGTTGGTCAGACGATTGATTCTCAACTCTATTGTGGACAACTAGAGAGATTACGCCAGGCAATTGAAAGAAAACGGCCCGAATAATAGGAATTGAATAATAGCAAAGGTGTTGTCTTTCATCATGACAACGCTCGACCACACACTTCTTTTATGACCCGTCAAAAATTGCGAGAGCTTGGTTGGGAAGTTTTGATGCATCCACCGTATAGTCCAGACATAGCACCCTCTGATTATCACTTGTTCCGATCTCTGCAGAACTCTCTCAATGGAATTAAGCTGGTTTCAAAAGAAGCCTGTGAGAACCACTTAATTCAGTTTTCCAACCAGAAACCACAGAAGTTCTTCACCGATGGCATCATGGCTCTACCCGAAAAATGGCGAAACATTGTCGATAATAATGGAGCATATTTGGTTTAAATAAATTCATTTTCACACTATAAGAAAACCAGTTGAATTTTACTAAAAAAAGTCACGAACTTTTTCCCAGGCCCAATATATACATAAATCAGTATCATAATAAAACATTCTACGATCTAATTTTTCTAAATAAGCGTACAATTTCAAGCGTGCCTATACCGTCGTGTAGGACGTTTGTAGTTGCAGAGAGAACAAGCGCCTCTTGTCGTAATCGCCATGAGACGTAGAGAACCTCATCGTTCACGGGCAATATGTTTATGATTTTATGCTCGGGACTCGTGAGCAGCGACATAAAATGTTCGCGTGTCTTAACGACTTCGGTATTCGGTAGATTAGATCGCTGACCGAATTTACCCCAGAACGAATTGAGGCAAAGCTTTGCAACCGAACGCAACCCCGAATTTACCGCGATGTCGTTTCTATCGAGAACAATACCCTCTGTTTTTTCGTATTCCCGCAGGTATCACTCTTTGGCCTCTTCATCGTCGATGCATTCAGCAGGCTATCCGCTAGCCTCCTGCTTAAGTTGCAGAAAACAGTTGATATATCCCGCGAGCATACTTCCCAACTGAGTACTTGCGTCGTATTGTGAAATCTTATATTTCCATATCTCGCTCACGGACCTGACACTATAGCCCTTCTTTATAGCTTTCCGTAATTCACAGGATACCCAGGTATCCTCGAATTCTCGATCGGCCGGATTATCATGTGTGCACGGAGATTAAGAAAATGTCTCGCAGCAACTACGGCATAGGGCGAACAATAATTTTCCGCGAACGCGAAATGGGAGTACAGGGGGGGTGAAAGAGATCACGTGGAGTGAACACCTTGCATCGCACGATGCCCTCCACTCTGCTAAAGTCAAAATCGGAAGCTATACCAATCAAGGCGGAACGTTCTTCGCCCACGTACACGTCCGGGTGACCGAGCGGAAAAGAGCCCGTCTTTAGCACAAACGGGTACAAGGAGCATATGTCTACGTAACGTTATATTTTCCGTACCTATAACATCGCACCGGGTGACGATGTTCCCTGTACGATCACCGAAGAACGCTTCGCGAGGATCGAGAGGCTCAGTTTCTAACATCGTGTGATTCGCAAGGAAATCGCGCATCGGTTGATTGTCCTACAACTCCCGATCGAAGACGCACTCCCACTTCTCCGTTACGATGTAACTTAGCTTCTGTAGACAAAATGTTGTCACGCGTGTATCCTCGTATCGCGACTTAATAGTATCCCCCTTCACGGTGGTCGAGAGCGGGTTATCACGATTCACCCTGAAACACCCGGGACATACATGCCAAAAACACCCGTGAAAATGCAACACGTGTCTTTACGCAGGATTCGTTGTCTCGTAATACCCATCGAGGAGCAGCTCTTCCGGTACGAGATGTTCGCGAGATCTACCTGCATGTGTTATAGTATGACCGAGCTCGCGCTTCATCCACAACAACCATTTTAATGTTTTGCGGGATTGATTGTTGACACGCCGATATCCACCCGAAGGAATAATATCTATTTCCTTTTCACGCAGAAAGTTTTTACGAAAAACTCTCATGCACGTAGAGGCGATGCACAGTATGTCGCATCGCCCGTTTTCATGGACAAAAGGCATTTTATGAAATATAAAACAGTAAATTTCTTTTTGCAGAAATTAAAACTATAGAGTCTGAAATTAAAACTATAGAGTCTGAAGTATAAGAAAACATATAAAGAACACGAATTTCTGATTAAATAGTGGCCTGAGAATTCGAGAAACATGACCGCATAAAAAAAATTATTTTATGAGTAGAATCGTACATATATTAAAGGCTCATATTCTTCACGTAACTAAATATTAGAGAGTTGAATTTATAAATTAAAAATTAATTATATACTGCTATTTTAATAAGCTAATAATGGTTCTCGTATGTTTCGATACTATTTATGCACGCACCATAATTCAAATTAGTGATAAATTTCTTATAAAGGAATAGAAATATTGAGATAAATCACGTCCATTGTATTCCATTGTGTCCATTTTTATATATAACATGAACTATAAGTGTTATTTACATGAGAAAAATTGGACATACTGCGCAAGTTTGCGCCTAAGCGATTTCGAAGCAAAAAATCACAGCCAGAATGCATGTCGAACATGACTGTTAATGGCTCAACTTATTCATTCATTCGTTTGTGTGTTAAGTGAGCGGATTTCCATCGTATGATGCAAATATAAAATAAAATAAGGGTGTTTAAAATTTTATACACATATAGGATGAGTCATTTTAAGTGACGGTAATGATGTTTTTCGAAAACCCAGTTGTATAAAAAAATGTTTCATACCAATGTTTTATGATTTCAAGAGGAACATAAAATGATGCCATTGGTTTGACTTGGGTGTATGTGCTAAGATCATATAGAGGCTAATTTTTTTTTTTAATAAAATCCCCTATTTTTTACTGCATATTCTTGTAGCACTTTTTAAGATCTTTTCAAAACAGTCATACTTGTTACTTTTTATCAATATTTATTTTTCTTATTGCCACATTTTTGTTACCAATATTACAATAACATATAATATTATTATATAAGAATAATTTGGATATTTATTATTAGCTTAATAAATAGCTTAATTAATTATAGATATTTATTATTTTTTTAAATAAAAATCAAGATCTTTAGCTTGACTCACAAGGGACATTCGGCAACGCGGAAATTCAAAAAAATCTGAAACTCTGCATAATTGTAGAGCAGATATACCTAATAACAAAACAATTTTTCGTTGGTGCCCAAAAACGGTTTTAAGGGTGGAAACAACCCCTTGAACAAAGTTGATTTTTGTCTTTCTAAGCGAATATTATCGAAACTATTAAAGATATGAAAAAATGTTTTAGACAAAAGTTTTATGGTTTTAAAAGTACTTTATTATGCTATATTTAGATTTTTTAAAAATGTAAAATTGTGTATAAAATACCCCCCCTCCTTCTCTTTTTTCAAATTGTTAAAATCAATTGTCCAACCAAAATAAAGCTTATTTTATGACAAATTCAACCATATATAATAACATTATGTTTGGAAAAGGCAATATTGAAAAAAAAATTAAAAATGCTCTTATACATATGCTACGCGTACCAAACTTATGGGTTCGCTGCTTGACGATGGCATTTCTTTCTCCCTCATAATTACTGACTGTAAAAGGTAAGGAAGGAATAAAAACAGGTAATCTAAGAAAAGAATAAAGTTGATGTTAAGAAGTAAGTTGAAGAAGAACAGCATGATAAGGAGGACGCAGAGAGAGTGTATATAACCCTAATATAGATAATCTTTTAAATTCAATTGTAAAGAACAAATAAGGAAATGAATGATATGAAGAAAAAAGGAGAACACACACGGATTTAATAATGAAAAATATAATTTATAAATTTATTCAGTGTACATTTGTGTGTATGTGTTTTGCTTCATTCAATATATAGGTTTTATTAATTAAGTAGTCGATATAGATATTCGAGTGAAAGATATCTTATATTTTTGTATGGATTATAATATATACAAATTTTACAGGAATTGAGGACAGTAAAATATTATTTATTCTATATAATTATTACAATAATGATATTGCTCAAAGAAATGTTCAAAACAAAAATATTGCTTGCACCATGCACAACGTATAAAAGCCATTTTGCCACAAATGCTACATTTTGGTATACGTTTTTCTTCTTTAAAATAACAATAATCGATTGGATTATGAAATTTTTCAGGCCGTGTTGATAAATAACCACTTTTATACCAGCTATATCTAAATAAATTTCGAAATCTTGGAGAAGACAGTTGATTGTGTGTTAAAGATTGCAATTTTATTATGTTATTACGTAAATGTAAATTTATGTCATAATTATTTATAATAACACTATCAGAAAAGCTTCGAACAAAATTTTTCCAGATTCTGAAACCAAAAACATCTAATGGCTGTATAAAAGCAGTTGTTTCTTTTGGTATTGTTAGAATATTTACATGTTTGTCTTTTGGTACAAGTTCTTCCAATTGGTTCGGGCAATGTCCTGTCCATGAATCAAGCAGTAGTATACTTTTCTCTCCAGTGTTTGGTAGATATACTTCTTGGAACCAATTTTTGAAATGTTCAGTTGTCAATTTCCCTGATTTTGAAGCCGCAATGTAAATATTCACTGGTCTAAAAAGAGTTTGTTTTACTTGTGGTCCAAAAACACCAGTAGATTCTTTTAATACTATATACAAAGGCGAAAGGAGATGTCCATCTGCAGATATAATAGGCATAATGGTGTAGCTATGAGTCATAGCAGATAAAGATTGGATAGTAGCTCCAACTGTCTTCACTCCTACATTAGCTAATGTTCTTCCTGCATGTATTTCTAAATTAAAGCTACTTTCTTCCGCATTATAAGTTGATTCAGCACCGATTACATTAATATGTGGCTTTACTGTATTTACAAATTCCTCAGCGTTTTGACGTATAGTTAGATCAGTTAAATGAGAAGACCGCGTTTTAAATGCAGTTATTTTACGTGATGTAATACGATGATGTAATACGTGATGTAATACGATGTGCCTTTTTAAAATTCCATATCCACCAATTTCTTGCTTTAAATGAAGAAAAATCCACTTGTTCCTTTGCTTCTAGTGCCCATTTTCGCAGATTTATATCATGAATAATAAGTCCTCTATTAACAGCTTCTTGGAATTTTATAAGAACATATTCAGCAATAACTACAAGTTTGTCTGTATTTGAACCGCCACGCATTACATGTTCTTGCCATCTGTGCAATTGTTGAATAGATTTTACCTAGAAGAAAACAAATCTCAATATTAAACAATTCGAATTCAAAAATAAAAGAAGTTATATACGAATTAAATGTTCACGAAACATCAAATTGTAAAACTTAAAATAAAAAGCAACGCGACTCTAACTATATAATTTACAGCTTTGGTCATAAGTATAAAGCATCTCTAACTCATTGTATTTTCCTAGAAATCAATGCATATACTCATAGTAAATATATAATCTCTTTACAATAAATATTATATTAATATTTTATAATATAATGTGTATATTATATTTATGTATATTATATTTATATTATAATTTATATTATATTAATATTATATTATATTACAATAAATATTGTAAAATAAATATTATTTTCCACATATTCTTATATTATATTTTTTTATTATATTATTTTTCCATATACTCGTATATTATATTATGTTCTCCATATATTCATATAGTATGTTTTTGTTACACAATTTAAATAAATTTTTTGGGATGCTTTATACTTATAGTCAAAGCTGTATGTACAATGACCGACAATGATGCGTTCCGCGAGAGGGGAAATAGAGTTCTCTCTGTCGCGGAACGAATCACTGCCGGTCACTGTACACCGTAAAAGCCTCAAGTATTTTACTATATATTATTCTTCTTATTTTTTAATTAAACTTTACTTTTCTAAAACGATGTTGTACAGAAGTAAGAGATAAATGTCCTTTCTTTCCACTCTTCCAAAATTCGATTGCCTTTTTCTTATAATTTAAGTTTACATTTCCACCTTCATCATCCACAGTGCAAACTTCATTTCCATAATTATCTTCTTCAGCATCAATATCGTACACATCTACAAATTGTACGTCATGCGGTTCTGATGGATCGTCAAAATCAAGTCCCCACTCATGTTCGATCGTAATATCGTGATGTATAGCACTCTTTATTAAATCAGTAATTGTATCATGGAGTTCCACCTCTTGATGATTAACAGGAGTTATTGCAATATTTGTGAAATGAAATGTCGCAATTAACAAATTAATAACATTAGCTGGATTTATTACTGACATTATGATACAAATCTTAAGGATATTTTAATTAAACATTTCTCACAGCAATAATAATATACGTACTGCTTCAATAACTGCTTCAATAACACTGAAATGTATTCCAAAATGGACAGCTTTTATATGCAAATGAATGAAGATAACATATGTCAATATAATGAACCTTGATTGCACTGTACTTGATAAAGAGTGCTATTTTGGTCGCACAGTCATAAAACTTGTGACAAGTGTTTTGCATGTTGCCATGATGTACACACACGTGCGCACGTACAAAAACACACATACACACACACACATATTTATTTATATTTACGCGTGTCGTTTAAATTAATGAAAAAGGTAGCCGCAATGTTGGCAAAATAAACGTCTATTACGTGAAATTTTATAATTTATAACATTTTTAAATATTAGTGACTGTATCCTTATCATGCTATTTTTCTCCTACTTACTTCTTAACATCAACTTTATTGCTTTTTTAGATTTTCTATTTTCTTCCTTCCTTATCTTTTACAGTTTGCAATTATGAGGAAGATTTGAGGAAGAAAGAAATGCCATCGTCAAGTTGCGAATCCTTAAGTTTGGTACGCGTAGCATATATATAAGAGCATGTTTAATTTTTTTTCAATATTGCCTTTTCCAAACATAATGTTATTATATATGGTTGAATTTGTCATAAAATAAGCTTTATTTTGGTTGGACAATTGATTTTAACAATTTGAAAAAAGAGAAGGAAGGGGGGTATTTTATACACAATTTTACATTTTTTAAAAATCTAAATATAGCATAATAAAGTACTTTTAAAACCATAAAACTTTTGTCTAAAACATTTTTTCATATCTTTAATAGTTTCGATAATATTCGCTTAGAAAGACAAAAATCAACTTTGTTCAAGGGGTTGTTTCCACCCTTAAAACCGTTTTTGGGCACCAACGAAAAATTGTTTTGTTATTAGGTATATCTGCTCTACAATTATGCAGAGTTTCAGATTTTTTTGAATTTCCGCGTTGCCGAATGTCCCTTGTTAGTCACTGATACTAGCATCACGACATCCTTCCTTTAAATATCGATATTTACCCTTTAAAATAGATGCCACGTTTTTATTTACAAAGATTTTCGAAACCCTTTTATTGTCACACTCATCATATCTCTTATCTTCTGGAATATATTCCCCCAAAACCCCACTTTCTCAACCGAGCTGACTTTTTGAGAAAAGTCGAAAGCCTCGATCACTTCTCACCAATCCGCCAGCCAGGACAGAAGCCTCTCTCCAGCACCCCTTCAGGGCCTTCTAATCATCTACCCAAGTTGTGGCGTAGGCTCACCAGTATTTTTCAATTATTAATTTTGTACAACGTCTTGGGCCCTTGTGAGAGATCCTGCCAGAACTAGCAGCCTGTCATTGGTGCGGAACTTGAATTATCGTGCATAGAGACGTTTCCCAGAATCAAATAATATCAGAGAAAATCCAGCAGTAAGTCATTTATATTTTCTTTCATCTGAGTGATCTCTTTTCTTTTCATTTTGTTTCACCTCCTTTTCTATTCCCCTTGTCATTCCTCCTTAACCGTAAAATACAATTGCAATGGCTCAAAATTATCTAATGCAAACGGACCTGACTACTGCAGGAGAGTACGAAAACCGCGAGGATTTAGAAATAGCTTTTACAAATTTTACATTACAAGATCGTCCAGATTATATTGTCCGCCCTAACGAACAAAAAATCCCGAGCTTATTGTTATTTCCAGATTCTCCTCCCGAAACCCCTCCCATATCTTACTCTCCTATATCCTTGAATCCTACATCCTGAGAACCGATCTCCGACAACCTCTCCGTTCCTTAGAAGTCCATCCCCTATACCTTCCCCGTCGACCTCACCGTTATGAGGGGGCACACGTGGTTTCCACGCGACGTTACTTCGCGGGCTCATCCCCATTTATTCTCCTTCTCCCTCAGAGGCGTCCTCGCGACGATCCTCTCCCTCACCGCCAGCCACCCCGACACAAGATCTTTCCTTATCCGAATATCCCTTGGACTAATTAAGAATTCTCGCCAGAACCTCACCACACCCATGTAATTACACAACACATATGTATACATAATAAAATCGTACAAATTTTATTTCTTCATAAACTTCCGTTTAATCATCAATAAAACAAATTATTTGTAATTGCAATCCAATTACGATTTCCGACTAATTATTCTCAACAAAAATTCTCCCTTCCTTCAACCGTCGCTCACGGTCCTATTCCAAGTAAAAGGATTCAGTTCCTTGACCTAAATCAAAGACCATCGGCGTACGTCCGCGTCAGATAAAGGGATTGCTCCGATCCTTGATCTGTACCGCTGACTTGCGAGTACGTCGGAGCTTGTGAAAGCAAGCGCCAAGTTGCGCTCCTCCTCCAGGACGTAACAAGTACAATTTTTAATAATTTTATAATAGGATATAAAATATGAGAAAGCAGTTCCCAAGCTACTAAATATTCTATGTCGTGAAAAGTGGATAGTATTATATGAATAACATATTTAGGTTCCTACATTTTTAAAAAGCGTAATAAATTCGCATCTTTCATTGCATAAAACAATAATGGTCCTGATACGTAATCGGAGTAGAGATAGAAATTAGCTTCCCAATTTTATATTCCTTTCAGTGACGATCAATCTATTGCCACGTGTTAATCAATAAATGTCTTCATGTCCTCTACAGGGTTACTCTTATTAGAAAAAGTAATAAATTTTATTGTAAATGAATAATGAGCAAGATATAAAATATCCAGTTGAATACATAACAGCAATTCATCACATCTTGATTTGTGTTGGTTTTTAAATTTTTGAGCGTGTTTACTGCAATAGTTTTCAAAATAGCACCTTCGACAATGCTCTAGGTAAATCTGCTGATGACAAATAAAACACGATTTTGGGAAAAGGTTCATTTGCACTTCATATGGTTCTAGCTTACGTGAAAGCCGTTTCTTGATTGAACTCAGAAATTCCAGTCTTGAATTCATCCAGGTTATGTGATCTACTCCAATTTCGTTTCCCATATGCGACTTTATGTACTCTTTCAGATATACGCAAATCTCGATGTGTTTCTTATGCTCCTGTTTATGTTCATCGTTGCAATAAGAAATCATATCGCACTCATCACAAAATATCGAATCGTTACTATTATTTCCCTTGCAAACGTGACAAACATTGGGATAAAAGCACGCGTTATAGTTCTGCCTGTCCAAGGAGAAAGCCGGTATCACGTTTTCTAATAGTCACATTTACTCATGCTAATTTATTTTATTTAACTAACGTTATAAAACGGATACTTTATATATAATATATATATTTTAATATATATATATATTTTAATATAATAAATGAAGTGCAGTGCAGGTAATAAATGTAGAGTTCAAACGTAACTGGCGACTGGTTCAGAGAATTGAGAAAGTATTTACAAGTTTTCCTAGACATCTCATGTATTGTTGGCAAATTTAATTGTATTTAAATATAGGACAAACTATGTATCAGTTATATTATACACTGAATACAAATGTCACGAATAGAACATCGCACGAGTTTCTAGACAAAATTTACTTTATTATATTTGCAAATTTAGTTAATATTCTTAAATGATTTTATAATATTATTTTTTTGTTATTGATAAAGTTAATCTGACGGTTGTTGTGATTAACCAACCAAGTTTTCAAAGCGAACTCATTTATGGGCCTTACGCCTATCAGAGCCATTTATATTCTTTTACAACGTTCTACATGTTCTTGTTACGTTTATCTTTTGATTATCATGAAACAGACGCATTCGAAATGAACCCATGGAGTGTTTTCAATAGACACAGGTGATATGCATGTTTCCCTCACGAAAAAAGCATCTAATATTGGATGTAAAAATACTCTCAAACAAACCTTCAACAGATAGGTATAAATTCTTCATTGGTGGTCAACACGCAAATGAGGGTTAACCACGAAAAGAACCATCAAATGAAGATATGCTCAAATGAATATATTGTCTTCCAATACTTCCAAATCGGAGTACCCTCAAATAGTGATATATCCTGAAACAGGGTCATTTCCAAATAAAGAAAATCCGTAAACGAGGATTGATCCTGAAATATTTCTATGAAGTTAATAACCGTTTATAAAACCATTACTTTTGAATTCAGAATATGTTACTATTGTCTTTGTAGTTCAATGGATTTCAAAAATAAAAAAATGTGAAATAATTGTTTGCAGTAGAATTTGAAGAGTTTAAAAGAATTAACTAATATTTTTCAAGATAGAGTCGTTAGTAGTTTGTAGTGCTATTCGTTTCGTTTAAAATTTTCACTTACAGTCAAATCGCCTAAAAAGATGAGAAACAATTGAAAAAATGGTCATAAAGTAACTTTGCTATTTATTGAGATATACCATATGTTCATAAATCTCAACACGTGACAAAATTAGCTTTCAGCTATTTCTTGAAATTGTAACTTTTGAACAGTTTGACTATAAGGTAATGGTATAACAGTGACTGCCATTTGATATAACGTTATGATATCATTTCTTTTGTAGGAAATACAAATTTAAGTTTTTATTTCGTTTTAATAGTTCAATTCCATAATATTGTTTCTTCCTGCAACTCTTTAATATTATTTTTTTGTAGAACATTTTGTAGTGCTTTCTATTCATGTATGCTCAGAGAGCGAGAACATCTTTTTTACCTTCTTCATAAGATACAATTTTTTTACAATTAAATTTAGTTCGGAATACTTAAAAATTAATATAGGCTATGACGGACTCGATCATTTTCCATAATTTATCTGAGGATTAAAGAACCGTACATATAGAAGAAAATTACCTTCCAATACCATAATTTAAACGCCGTGCGTTCGGGACCTGCATTTTAAGCCAGCGGCACACGGTGCTTGTTTTCGTGCTGGATTGCTTGCTGGATGAAAATACTGCGTTCTGATTGGTACATTTCCGAAGATGGATGGAAATGCATCAATCAGAACGCAGTATTTTCATCCAGCAAGCAATCCAATACGAAAACAAGCACCGTGTGCCGCTGGCTTTATTTTCGTTCCGAAGAGAGAAAAATATCGAAAGCGTGTCGCGAAAGGTAGTCGCTAGACCGGGGGAATCGAACCCGGGTCTTTCGCTTGCCGGACAACTGCTCTAATCCATTGAGCTACCTGACGCTCCAAGCTCACGACACTCTCCTCTCCGTAGATAAAGTTGAGAGATGTCGTTCGGAAGCGACATCTCTAGTGCGATCCCGAGCGCACGGTGACTACAGAGAGAGGCATTGTTACTTGTACCTAGTGGTACAAGCTGGTGGTCTCTCAAACAGATTCTTACGATATTTACCTTAACAAAATGCATGTATATATGTACATATAAATGTCAATCGATAATATAGACGCACGAAGTTAGATGTGTTTTTAAAAATTTCGTATAAAACGATATTAAAACATATTTTATAATCTCTTAAAAACATTTATAAGACATATTTTAGTAACATCTTAAAGACTTCATTTATAAGTGTGTATGTAGTTTGATTAAAAATCAGTAGTGTTCCATAAAAACACTCGGTAAAGTCAATGTTTACAGATTAACTTTGATTTTATTAATAAACTCGAAATTTTATTTGAATGATTTATAATTTAATCCAAGATTATTGTCGATTTTTGATAAATATGTTATCGACGATAATGTTGATAATGTATATTTCACAGTTTACATCTTATAAATCGATCATACAACGAGGACTGTCAAGTAGTGTACTCTATGGGAAACTGAAGAATATATAACCGTTATCATCAAATGATAAATAAAAGTAACAGATATATGAGACTACCTTATTAAAATTTATATCATATTTAAAAGAGAGAGAAAGAGAGACTACTTTTATATTTATATACAATTATTTCCCAGGATTATACAAATATTAGGAAAAAAGATATGTTATTATATATTCATACATACGTAAATACTTACGTACATACGTACATACGTATGTTCAGATGTACGTAAATACTTACGTATATACGTACATACATATGTACAGATATATACGTACATACTACATGGGCTGAAAAGTCTTTGGCCTGACATATAGATGGCGCCACAAACTAAAAATCCTTATATTTCCTATAGAGTACCAACCTTAACTTAGATGCTGTAAAAATTTCATGATATTTCGTTGACTCGTGTAGAAGTTATAGCTTTCGAAGTGATGTTACCTCTGAATTTATCTTTACTATGAAAAAAAGTGAATTTCGTGTTTTGATTAAACATTGCTTCCTGATGGGAAAAAACACTGTTGAAGCAAAGGCATGGCTTGATAAATGTTACGGCACATCTACCCCACTGAATTCAACCATCAAATATTGGTTTGCTAAGTTTCGTCGTAACCGTACGAGCACAAATGATGCACCACATTCAGGAAGGCCAAATGAGGCAGTTACTCCAGAAAACATCCAGAAAATCAGTGAAATCGTGTTGAATGACCGCAAAATGAAATTGAGTGAGCTAGCTAACATCATAGGCATCTCAAAGGAACGCGTTGGTCATATCATTCATGAATATTTACACATGAAAAAGCTTTACGCGCGTTGGATGCCGCGTTTTTTGACAATTGAGCAAAAAGCGGAACGTGTTCGACTTTCAAAGCAAAATCTGGCCCTGTTTAACCGCAATAAGAAGGAGTTTTTGCGTCGATTTGTCACAATGGTTGAAACATGGATCCATCACTACACACCGGAGTCCAATCGGCAGTCAGCGGAGTGATTATTGCCTGGTGAAAGCCGTCCGAAGCGCCCGAAGACACAACAATCAGCCGGCAAGGTTTTGGCCAGTATTTTTTGGGATGCGCATAACATAATATTCATTGATTATTTTGAACATGGTAAAACTATCAATAAAGAATATTACTGTACATTACTGGATCGATTGGACGACGAGGTCAAGGTCAAACGGCCACATTTGGCAAAGAAAAAAATTTTGTTTCACCAAGACAATGCTCCAGCTCACTCGGCTCGCGATACGACCGATAAATTAAAGAAATTGCGCTATGAATTGGTCCCGCATCCCCCGTATTCTCCAGACCTGGCCCCCAGCGACTATTTCCTTTTTCCCCGACTGAAGCAGTGGCTCGCTAGTAAAAGATTTTACTCGAATGAGGAGGTCAAGTTGGAAACAAATGCCTATTTTGAGGGACTTGACACCGAGCACTATAAGACCGGCATCGAAATGTTAGCGGACCGTTACACTAAGTGCATTACTCTAAATGGAGATTACGTCGAGGAATAAAACACTTTTTTCATTAAAAAAATCGTTTTTTCATTGTTAAGCCAAAGACTTTTCAGCCCATGTAGTACGTACATAAGCATTTTTTAGGTATTGTCCGCGTCCATGTCTACGTGTACGACAATATCTGCGAATCGCTTAGCTTTTTCCAGCATTTGTGCCTCTTGGTATATATGTTTACGTATTCGTAATAACATACATATACACGTATATTATTATACGTGACGTATATACAATTTTTACAAATAAAATTGATATAAAACTTACCTTTTTGAACAAAAAGGTAAAAAAATGGCGCCAAGTACAAGCGCAACACGTATTGTGTTATTTTTAGAAATTTTAAATTCAAATAATAGTTTTAAGGCATATATAACATAAGTTTTTACAAGTAAAACTTATAACTATAATAAAACTCTACAACACTATTCTACTGTACAAAAGAAGTGATATATTAGAACAGTAGCGCCAATTGAGAAACCTAACATATATATATGATTATTGTATACTTAATATTTTTAGAAATCTCAAATTCTAATTATTTCCTTTTTTAAGATATACATGGTGCACGATTTATCTGAAGACATTGAAATATCTCGAGAACTATGCATTGGATAAAAAAAAGTGGTTAATGAAAGTTGTTAGTCTCGAAGGGGGACATCCAATGATACCAAACTCGACCTCCCATCCCACCCCCTGGGGGTGGGGGTTAGGGGCAACTTTGAAATCTTAAATGGATACCCCCATTTTTTATTGCAGATACGGATTCTACGCCACAAAATACGTAAATTTTGTCCGAAACTTTTTTTCTCATTCGTGATAGATGGCGCTGTAATCGCAAAAAATTATATTTTCCGCAATTCTCCACAAATGATCATTGGATTGAGAAATAAAAAATACCTGTTCAATATTTTTAAAGAACATAATAAAAGTTATTCCCCCCCCCCATCCTCTCGGGGTAGGGTGAGTGGTAACGTTCAAATCTCAAATGGGAACCCGAATCGAAGAGGGAACTGCTCGACGCGCCACTGTGGGTGGCGAACTACGGCTTATTATAAAAGGCAGTGCAATGCGGTCAGAGCTCACTTTTCTTTCAGAATTAGAACTGAAAGTATTTCTAACAATTTCATTTTATTTGACTAGTTTTTATTACCTGCATATCTACTCTTCATTCTTTGAACAGAATTGCAAGTGGAAAATGAATTCTGCAACCGTAGAAGAAAAAATTGAAATGATTCTAATTTATGGTGAATGTAGGAGGAATGTTGACGATGCTGTTGCCTTGTATGCTGAGCGTTTTCCAGACAATGTTCGCTCACGTTCTTTTTTTTACAAAGTTGTGACTGCCTTTATCTCAGATGGCAGCGTACAAACTAAAAAAAGAAAACGAAGAACAACTGTTACAGGAGAAGTTAATGAAATAGCTGTGCTAGCAGCTGTTCACCACAACCCACAGATAAGCACTAGGCAATTACATCGCGATTTCGGAATTTCCGGAGATAGTATTCGCAGAATATTGCATCGTCATAAGTATCACCCATATCACATTTCACTGCATCAAGAACTTCATGGCGATGATTTTTCATAATCGAGTGGTGTTTTGTGAATGGGCACTTCAACAAATGCAAACGAACCCCAATTTCATTGCTAATGTACTATTTTCAGATGAGTCTACATTCACAAACCATGGTGGCGTTAATCCACATAACATGCATTACTGGAGTGTAGAAAATCCCCACTGGTTACGACAAATTGAACATCAACGTGGTCGGTTAACGTTTGGTGTGGAATCATAGGGAACAGACTCATTGGTCCTTATTTTATTGAAGGTAATTTGAATGGAATCAAATATCGAAATTTCCTGGAACAGGAACCACCACCACTACTTGATGATGTTGCCTTGGACGTTCGACAAAGTATGTGGTTTCAGCATGACGGTTGCCCAGCGCATAACTCAATAGCAGCACGGAAAGTATTAGACCGTGATTACAATGGTCGGTGGATTGGCAGAGGTGGTCCGATTAATTGGCCTGCTAGGTCGCCTGATTTGACATCACCGGATTTCTTTCTGTGGGGTTACCTAAAAGATAAGGTTTATCAACAAGTGCCAACAACTCGTGAAAACATGGTAGAACGCATAAGAAACGCTTGCGCTGAAACTCCCGCAGATATGCTTCTATCCTGTGTACAGTCATTTGAAAAAAGGATCAATAAGTGTATTGAAGTTGAAGGTAAAAATTTCGAACACTTACTCTAATTAATTGAACAGTGAGGCAAGGGGACTCACATTAAAAAAGCACCCGAAGGGAACATAAAACTACTGCGTCCTCGTCGTTGTTCCTGTGTAACGCTAAAAGTAGTTTCTCGGAAAAATTCAACGTTATCTATCACGAATGAAAAAAATTGTTTCAATAAAAATTTCACGTACAATCTAATTCTGCAATGAAAAATGTGGGTCCCCATTTGAGATTTGAACGTTACCACTCACCCTACCCCGAAAGGATGGGGGGGGGGGAATAACTTTTATTATGTTCTTTAAAAATATTGAACAGGTATTTTTTATTTCTCAATCCAATGATCATTTCTGGAGAATTGCGGAAAATATAATTTTTTGCGATTACAGCGCCATCTATCACGAATGAGAAAAAAAGTTTCGGACAAAATTTACGTATTTTGTGGCGTAGAATCCGTATCTGCAATAAAAAATGGGGGTATCCATTTAAGATTTCAAAGTTGCCCCTAACCCCCATCCCCAGGGGGTGGGATGGGAGGTCGAGTTTGGTATCATTGGATGTCCCCTTCGAGACTAACAACTTTCATTAACCACTTTTTTTTATCCAATGCATAGTTCTCGAGATATTTCAATGTCTTAAGATAAATCGTGCACTCTGTATATTATGTACATAACATAAATTTTTACAAATAAAACTTATCAAATTATTTTTCTTTCAAGATATATATGTACATTTTTTCAAGATATATATCTACAGTCTTTCAAGATATATATGTACATAAGCTTTTAAAAGTAACAATTATATAGTATTATAAAATTTTAACGTTTATTAATAGTGTCCAATATTTAAAAAAAATATCATTATAAAGGTTAATGTTATTCAAGAAAAACCTAGCTACAAAAAATGTCCATGGCATAAATTTTTACAAGTAAAATTTATCATTATTTATTAGAACACTGAGTTATATGGTTATTTTACTTGTTATTATAACAAATTAATTATTATAATAATGCAATAAAAATATTTAATACAAATAATCTTGGCGCGGCTGCACCAAAAACTATATCGAATATGTATGAAAGTCAAATTAGATATCATTAATATTTCGTCAATTATAATAAGAATAACATCTTTGAATAAAAAAATATCAAAATGTGTAGAACACATGTACATTCGATATCTATATTCTATAGTGAAGGTTTATAATTTAATATAATACTATATAAACTTAAATAAAACATTACACCGTATATGTATAGAGAGAATTTATAAGTACATTTTATTATAATAAAAATGCTGTCATGTATGTATTAAACAAGTTTTAGTTCGATATAGTTTTTGGTGCAGCCGCGCCAAGATTATTTGTATAAAATATTTTTTATTGCATTGTTATAATAATTAATTTGTTATAATACCAAGTAAAATAACCATATAACTCAGTGTTCTAATAAATAATGATAAATTTTATTTGTAAAAATTTATGCCATGGACATTTTTTGTAGCTAGGTTTTTTTTGAATAATAATAACCTTTAAAAAGATATTTTTTTTAAATATTGGACACTATTAATAAACGTGTTAAATTTTTATAATACTATATAATTTTTACTTTTAAAAGCTTATGTACATATATATTTTAAAAGAAAAATAATTTGATAAGTTTTATTTGTAAAAACTTATGTTAAGTACATAATATATATCTTAAAAAAGGAAATAATTTGAATTTGAGATTTATAAAAATATTAAGTATACAATAATCATATATATATGTTAGGTTTCTCAGTTGGCGCTACTGTTCTAATATGTCACTTCTTTTGTACAGTAGAATAGTGTTGTAGAGTTTTATTATAGTTATAAGTTTTACTCGTAAAACTTATGTTATATACACATATATGCCTTAAAAAAATAATTTGAGTTTAAAATTTCTAAAAATAACACAATACGTGTTGCGCTTGTACTTAGCGCCTTTTTTTTACCTTTTTGTTTAAAAAGGTAAGTTTTATATAAATTTTACTTGTAGAAATTGTATATACGTCACATATAATAATATACGTGTATATGTATGTTATTACGAATATGTAAACATATATACTAAGGGGCACAAATGCTGGAAAAAGCTAAGCGATTCGCAAATATTGTCGTACACGTAGACGTGGACGCGGACAATACCTAAAAAATGCTTATGTACGTATGTACGTATATACGTAAGTATTTATGTACATCTGAACGTACGTATGTACGTATGTACATAAGTATTTACGTATGTATGAACATTTGTATGTACGTATATATGTATGTATGTATGTACGTGTGTACGTATGACATATGTATATACCTATGTATGTATATATGTACGTTTGTATATACGTATGTACATATGTAATGTTGTATGTACGTATGTACGTATGTAACAATACGTATATACCAAAATAGGTTGTAACGAGGAGTTTTACCCCCGTTACCATCGTGTGACGGCGACCACCGATCGTCACACGATCGCGAGAAATCCTCGCTAAGCGCCCGGCAACACCTATGCCGCGGCAACCCTCCAGACCGCCGGGAAAGGCCGAATTCTCCGAAACGGTCGGGGAAGATCGGTCCCCCCAGAAAGGGGTAATTCGCGGAAATCGCATGCGCGACTTTCCGGGAAATCGGGGGAACTAATCCCCCGATTATCGGCCACCGACCGTCGAGAGGAATTTAGGGTATAAAATCCGCTCTCGACGAGAGATCGAGGCAGACCGTGAGAGACAGTCAGTCAGTCAGATCAGCTACCAAGGAGAGCTCCAGCGAGAATCGTGAAAAGAAGTCGACGAGAAGGCAAGGCATCCGCCGGTGAGTAAAGCTTCCACACCGTACCGAACCACCGGGAACTTTTACAAGACCCGGCAGCCGAGCCTCGTCGGCCGATCAGGCATCGCGATTTTACCGTACTTGTCCGTCTATGTCGGCAGCAGTTAGCCACCGACACAGAATATTTCTAAGTATCTGTTCGCGGAATATAAGTGCTCGTCCGTCTGCGTCGGCAGCAATTAGCCACCGACGTAGAATAGTCTCTAATTCCTGTGCGCGAATATAAGTGTTCGTCCGTCTGTGTCGGCAGCAGTCAGCCACCGGCACGGAATAATTCTAAGTATCCGTTCGCGAATTTACCGTATTCGTCCGTCTGTGTCGGCAGCAGTTAGCCACCGACACAGAATATTTCTAAGTATTTGTTTCCGAACGAACGACAGCAGTTAGCCGCCGTTCCGCGATTTCTAAGTATTCGTCCGTCTGTGTCGGCAGCAGTTAGCCACCGACACAGAATAACTCTAAGTATCTGTTTCCGAACGAACGACAGCAGTTAGCCGCCGTTCCGCGATTTCTAAGTATTCGTCCGTCTGTGTCGGCAGCAGTTAGCCACCGACATAGAATAATTTCTAAGTTCTGTTCGTGAATATAAGTGCTCGTCCGTCTGTGTCGGCAGCAGTTAGCCACCGGCACAGGATAATTCTAAGTATCTGTTCGCGGATTTATACGTGCTCGTCCATCTGTGTCGGCAGCAGTTAGCCACCGACACAGAATATTTCTAAGTATCTGTTCGCGGATTCATACGTGCTCGTCCGTCTGTGTCGGCAGCAGTTAGCCACCGGCACAGGATATTTCTAAGTATCTGTTCGCGGATTCATACGTGCTCGTCCGTCTGTGTCGGCAGCAGTTAGCCACCGGCACAGGATATTTCTAAGTATCTGTTCACCGATTTACAAGTGTTCGTCCGTCTGCGTCGGCAGCCGTTGGCCACCGACGAAGAATATTTCCGAAGTATCTGTTCGCGAAATCATCAGTGCTAGTCCGACTTGTGACTGTGGTGAGCTACCCGGAATAAACCGCCTCCAACTTATCCAGAGGACAGCTGGCGTGAAGCGCCCTCAACAGGACTCGTGGCCGAGGACGTCGGACGGCCACGAGGCCGCGGAACATCCCCTCTGATCCCGCGGATAGGGGACCATCCTTGCGGCTAAGCGGGGAGTCACGGGCACCGAGGAACGGGCATCGCCGACGCCACACCGGGACAGCGAGCCGCCCACATACACTTATATACATATATTTATTATATAGCATCGGACGTCTTTTGAATAAACGGGAGCGCCTTGCGGGACGCACCCAACTTGTTAATACAGGAACACCGAACGCATCTTTCTTCCAAGAAGCTACCTTGAACTAGCCCTTCACCCGAGTAACGCACCGACGCGGCGGCGAGCGAGGCGTCGCGGAAGCGGCCAGCCGGGCGCGACGGTGGGGCGACCGATCGCACCGAACCCCGCGGGCGTTACCGTTACAAGGTATGTATGTACGTAGTACGATGTATCTATATACATATATATGTACATATGTATGTAAATATGTGTGGCGAAATCACTTTAATACGCCACGAGAAACCAAGCCAAGCAGCCATGTCCTCCACGCGCCGCGCGGGCCGCGCTAGTTCACCGCGCGCCGCTAGGTGGCGACGCGCGAGCACAAGCCTCTCGCAGCTAAAAATCGGTCTCAGGAGGAATAAAAAGGCTGCACTACAGATGGTTAACAACTCTCGCTCATCCCGCTAGTTCCTACCACGCGCTCGATAGCATTTGATCATTTTTAGTCGATATAGTTCAATCCTCATCCGAATATAAGACTCGCTATATTCTTGCATACCCAGGGTCTACGACCTGCTTAGCCGGAGAGCATCGCTCACCAACGGCATCACTCTGCCGTCGGCTAACTCTTCTCCTTCTTGCAAGGAACCTCGGGGAGTATCCCCATTCGGATCCCCCCGAGCTTACTGGCGATCCGCTAAGGGAAGCCGCATCGGCATCACAAAAGGCGAAGCATCGAACACAAGAAGCTGCCGGTGAAGAAGGAGGCTTGACAACATTTCTCGACACCCTCTTCGGCAAAAATTCTCCAGATACTAGTTTCCCCGGTCTTCCGACCGAAACACGGAGGATTTGGTCTCCTGATCCTGAGAACCACGCATCATCACCTCCAGATCCTTAGCCCGAGGCACCATCATCTACTGATCCCCTGAGCCTGTCGCCTAGGAGGCGAAGCAATCCTCTTCCAGCACGTTTTGAGGCACTACGGGCAGTACACACCCGGAAGTTCGAGTTACAACTCGTAATTCATCTACTCAGACCTCTCCCAGGAAGAAGCGAACCCTGCTGGTTCGCCCAGCAATCAAAAGAACTCTGTCACCCAGAGCCTTCCTCCTCACGCAAATTATAAGCCACGATAGACTTCTTTTAAATACATGTTCTTACAGTATTACCGAGTTTACGATCACTCGATAGCCAGCCATCCCATGCGTTAAAATAAGAATTAGAAAAACGCCCAAATATGTATGTATGTATGTATGTATATATGTATGTATATATGTATGTATGTATGTAAGTATTAACGTATGTATGAATGTTTGTATGTACGTATGTATGTATGTACGTGTGTACGTATGTATGTATGTATGTACATACGTATATATATGTACGTATGTATGAACGTAATATGTACATACGTATATATTTATATATGTACATATGTATGTACGTATGTACATACGTATATATCTATCTATGTAGATACGTATGCATGTACATATGTATGTACGAATGTATTGTATGTATGTACGTATGTGTGTACATATGTGTACGTATATCTTACACTTTCTCACTCTCTCATTCTCCCACTCCCCCACTCTCTCATTCCTTCACACTCTTCCTCATTCTCTCTCCCTCCCTCCTTCCCTTTCCCCCTCCCCCTCCCCCTCTCCCCTACCATTCCCCCTCTCTCTCCTCCCTTTATTTGGTAACCTAGGAGAATCCCTCTAGTAACTGTTTCACCCGGTTCCAACTCATAATAAAGCACTCCCTTGATATCCCACCAAATGCAGAGAAGAACCTCTGCTTCTTTCCGAAGCGATTGGGTTTTGCGACCGATTTTGATGATTCGCCGGGATTTACCCATGACTTTCTGCGTTTCGGATTGTCATAGAGTATCCATTTCTCATCGCCCGTAACGATTTTCCACAAGAAAGACTTTCGATACTGCTTATTGAGAAGAGAAAGATACGCTGCCACTCGTTGATTTTTGTTGGTTTCAGTGAGTTCATGCGGAACCCATTTTCCTTCTTTCTGGATCTTTCCCATCTCATGTAGGCGTTTGGAAATCGTTTGCTGCGTTACTCCCAACTGTTCTGCAAGCTCTTTTTGTGTATGTGCCGAATTCTCAGCGAGTAGTTGTTCCGAATCATCATTATCGCACTTCGGAGGGCCTCCAGGGCGTTGTTTGTCGATTAGACTGAAATTACTGCTTTTAAACCGCTTAAACCAAAATGCGCACACATCGTACGATACACATCGTACGATACCTTTGCCGAGAAAGGAACAAATCGATTCGTACGCTCTTGCAGCATTTTTTCCTTGTTGGAATTCGTAAAGAATGCAGTGTCGGATATGCACCTTATCTGTTGCCATTTTCGACTGTACTGAACTGAATACTTTTAAAGGTTATGTTGGGCCTTCCGCCGAAATATTTGTTCTTTTTAATAGCTATATGTCAACATTGCATAATCACAAAAGTGCGGGAATATCTATTCAATTTAAAATTGATTTCATAACTGCTTAAAATAATTTGGATTATTCATTTGTACACCTGATAAAATATATTGTCGTACACGTAGACGTGGACGCGGACAATACCTAAAAAATGATTATGTACGTGTGTACATATATATATACATATTTATGTACGTATGTACGTATATATGTACATACATATGTATGTACATATATACGTAAGTATATATATTCATTTTACATCCTCTCTCTCTCTCTCTCACCCCCTCTCTCCTCTCTCTTTCTCTCTCTCTCTTTCTCATCCCTTCTCCTCCCTCTTCTCTCTCACATTTCTCTATCTCATTCCTAGCTCTCTCTCTCTCTCTCTCTCTCCCTCCCTCCCTCCCTCCCCCCTCCCTCCCCCTCTCTCATCCTCTCTCTCTCTCTCTCTCTCTCTCTCTCTCTCTCTCTCATTCCTCTCTCTCTCTCTCATTCCTCTCTCTCTCTCATTCCTCTCTCTCTCTCTCTCTCTCTATCGCTCTCACTCCTCTCTCTCGCTCTCTCGCTCTCACTCCTTTCTCTCACTCTCTCTCTCTCTCGCACATTTTGTCCTGTACTGTATTCTAGCATATCTCTCGCTTACACGCTCGCATTCGCTGCTAATTAATATAAAATATATTGTCGTACACGTAGACGTAGATTCGGACAATACCCAAAAATGATTATGTACGTACGTACGTATATACGTAAATATATATATTTATTTTATATCCTCTCTCTCTCTCTTTCTCTTTCTCTCTCTCTCTCTTTCTCTCTCTCTCTCTCTCTCTCTCTCTCTCTCTCGCTCTTACTCTTCTCTCTCATTTTCTCTCTCGCACATTTTGTCCTATATTGTATTCTGTAGCATATTCCTCGCTTACACGCTCGCATTCGCTGCTATCTGCTTGTTTAGCGCTCTCATAGCGCCTCTGGTGTCGGAAAAGCGAGATGCACATATCCCCACTCTTATGCGTCCGAAGTTTCTTACTTTCTTACTGAATCGAAATTTTCCGTGATTCGGACTTTCACTTAAAGTACCTCCACTTAGAGACAACGTACACAAAAATCACAAGAACATTTTGCTTCCTATTTTCTAAAACCGAATCGATTGGGACTAAAAAAACCTCGATCGGTTCAGCTATTGCTGAGATATGAATATCTCACCTCGTTTCAACTCGCAGTTTCGTACGATGTAGTAATAGGCACGGTGTGCCTCGCGCCGTTCGGGCCCAACTTCGTTGCCTCTACCGTGCCTCTTGATTTGTTATAATTTATTTATTTATTTTGATGCATTCATCAATTCAGTCGAGGATTATAATTAGATTGTGAATTTGCATATCTACTTTGCTCAGTGATATAGTTGGAATAGCTGGATATCGATAATAGCTAGCGGATAATGATGGTATCCAGCAGCATCCGCTTTAAATTTTACAGTTTTAAGCATATACTATGAAATACTATCATTAATTCCGATAGCTAATATTGAGACTTAATTCTAAATTTGAGTACAAGGTAAATGAACAAATATAATAATATACAATAAAAAATTTAATTTAATCATAATTCTAAAGTATCGTACAGAAGGAAAGAAGTTTTATCACTTGGAAATTTTTACATAAAAAACTAACCCTTTTAAGAAAAAATTTCAATTTAATAGGTTTTCTAAAATTTGAATATATTTTCCGTACACAATGTGTTTACAAATCGAGGACATGGTTATAATGGTTATTGTATAATAATGTATGGATAAATATACTTGGTGTAAACAATAATATAGGCAATTATACATATTCTAAGAAATATCTTATAATAGACTTTTTATGATGTATTTAAAACATTTATAAGGTGTCTTTTAATAACGTCTTAAATAATATGAGATAAAACATCTTTAATGTTCATGTTTCTTGGATTACTGATGATAAATCTAGTTAAAATTACAAAATGGCGAATCCAATATAGAGGCTTCTAGTATATAACGGTATTCTATTATGAATACTCTTATCTTCATTATTATATGAAGTAAAATGTATGTCGAAGGAATCTACTTCTTTGTCGGATAGCTTTGGTAGAAACCCCGGATTTATGACGTTATCTGCGACTAAAAAAACATATCGAGTTTGATACGTATTCATGATGGAATATCAAAGTTAGCCATTTGAAATTGTTATATTAGGAGTACAAATAAGTTTCCGCCGTTTTCTATCAAAAATTAGGAATTTATTGTGAAAGAACGCTACATTACGTTTTATTCAAAGTATTGTCTATCACTAGCCACTATCTTTTTCCATCTTTTTGGCAGCATTCGGATACCACGTCGGAAGAACTCTTCATCTTTTGAGGCTGTCCACGAATCGACCCAATTTTTAATATCTTCATATGATGTAAAGCGCTGCTTAGACAGGCCATGTGCCATCGACTAGAACAAGTGATAATCGGAAGGGGCAATGTCTGGTGAATACGGCGGGTGGGGTAGGACTTCCCAATTAAGTGTTTTCAAATAGGTTTTGACCGGTTTTGCAACGTGTGGCCGAGCGTTGTCATGTAGGAGAATAATTTTGTCGTGTCTGGAGTAGTAATGGGCGCGTTTTTTCTTGAGTGCTCGGCTCATCTTATTAATTGTGTTCGGTAGAGAGCTCCAGTAATAGTTTCGCTCGGTTTGAGCAACACATAATACACGACACCAAGCTGATCCCACCAAATACATAGCATGAGTTTTTTCCATGAATATTCGGTTTGGCTGTCGATGTTGAAGCATGGCCAGGTGGTCCGCATGATTTTCTCTTCTTTGGGTTATCGTAGTGGATCCATTTTTCATCATCAGTGACTATACGATGAAAAAAAACCCTTTCTTTTATGTCTGGCAAGCAGCATTTCACACGTGCAAAATCGGCGTTCAACGTCTCTCGGCTTCAGTTTATATGGAACCCAATTTCCTTGTTTTTGAATCATTTCCAACGATTTTAAACGATGTGAAATTGCTTGTTGAGTCACTTCTAATGTAAGTGCAAGTTCTTCTTGCGTTTGGCACGATCTTCCTCCAATAATGCTTCCAATTCCGTGTCTTCGTACACTTTCGGCCTTCCACTACGATCTTTGTCTTCCACGTCAAATTCACCGTTTTTAAACTTTTGAAACTACTCACGACAACTGCTCTCACTTAAAGCAGTATCACTATATGCTTCCACAAGCAATCGATGCGCCTCAGCTGCAGATTTCTTCAAATTAAAGAAGTAAATCAAAAGTTCCCGCAAATGACGCTTATTCGGCACAAAACTTGACATTTTCGCACGAAAAAAATTATGTGATGCTGATACGGAGTCACTAATACTTCAAGGTTATGTTGTTACCAGATATCCAAACTTACGATATTACGTTTTACATCTGACAGTTTCAACATAACCTTCTGGTGGGGTCGTCTTTTGTCAAATGGCGGAAACATATTTGTACTCATAATATCATATCCTCATTTTGAATTTTGAAATTTCAACGCTGGATTGATCGCTAGTGACCCAACAAACGTTTACAGATAAGTTTCGATGTATTAAGTTTCGATGTAAAATATGAAATTATTCGCTCTCATCCGTTTTGACAAAAAGCTTTGATTTCAGGTCCGATTTCAGTGAACCGATTGATATAGTGCATGTATTACATATAGTTATATAATACATGCACTATTTTAGTTATGTAACATACAGGGTCATCGAAAAGTATCGGACCCCCCTAATATCTTCAGTTAGAATGCATTTTGGAGAAAATGTCTAATAACAAAGTTGTATGGTTTCAAGCAGGGAGTAAGATGATGACCTTAACTTTGACCTTGACCATGTCTTTCAAGGTCATTTCAAGCTCAACCTAATTTTTTTAAATGGAACCCCTCACATTTTATTACATATTCTTATAGCTTATCTTGAGAGCTTTCCAAAACACTATAATGAAACATTTTTTCATTAAGTACTTTTTGGTTTATAAAGGTTTGAAGTTAACAATTTGTTAAGTGGTGTGTGATTCCGGCCAGTTAAGGCAAGAGTGGTATGTGATTCCGACCAGTTAAGGCAAGAGTGGTGTGTGATTCCGACCAGTTAAGGCAAGAGTGGTGTGTGATTCCGGCCACTTAAGGCAAGAGTCGTGTGTGATTCCGACCAGTTAAGGCGAATTTCATTCTAATTGGTCAGCTTGAGCAAAATATTCAATTGTACCAAACAATTCACAACAAATGTTCAAATTGTTGCCCTTCAACAGCCTGGCAATGTGCCAATCTGTTATAAACAGCTGAAACCGCATTCCGGAACGTTTCCGGCGGTATTAGTTCTATCTCTCGAGTTATTCTCCCTCTTAAATCATCTAAATCTTGAGGTTTGGTGGCATAAACTTTACTTTTTAAGTAACCCTACAAAAAAAGTCAAGTGGGGTCAAGTCCGGAGACCGAGGTGGCCACTCAATATGACCCCTTTGCCTTATCCACCTTTCCTGAAAGACCTCATTCAAATATTGACGGATAATGACACCATAATGAGGTGGAGCTCCATCCTGTTGGAAATAAATTTTATCCATATTTCCACCAGCTATGTCTCGAATAGCTGGAACAATTTGTTCGCGAAGCATGACTGTGTATACTTGTGCTGTCAAATTGCCTTCAATGAAGAAAGAGCCAACTGGTCTACCATTAAGAATACCAGCAGAATACGTTAACTTTTTATGGATATTGGGTATGATTGTCTCTTTTCCAGTGCGGATTAACGTTATTCCAGTATCTACAATTGTGTCTATTTACATTTCCAGTCAGTTTAAATGTTGCCTCATCAGAGAAAACAACATTATTAAATAATAGAGGATCGTCGACAATCATCTCCATCATAAGATCACAAAATTCGATGCGTCTATCAAAATCGTCTTCGGACAATTCTTGGACCAAATGGAGTTTGTATGGACGCCATTTATTCAATTTCAGAATTTTACTGACAGGTGCATGACCGATTTCGTGTTCTTGTGCAACGCGATTGATGGAAATGTAGGGACATGGGGGGAAATGGAAATTGGGGACTTTCAACGAAAGACTGTAAAACATCTAATGCCTTATCATTATTTGTTGCTGTTTTACGTCTACCAGATCTTGGGCGGCTTTTAACGCTACCAATGTCCTCGAAACGTTGAATAGTACGGATTACAGTACTTTTGGAGATCCTATTATTTTCATTCCGAAAATTTTCATTAAATAATCGCGTTACTGTTTTATACCCTCTTTGTTGATCTCCCCATCCTCGCATCATTAACAGTGTTATTCGATCTCTTTCAGAAAGCTCCGCCATTCTTAATTAGAGCAAAGAAGAATTGATCAGGTAAGTGATAGGAAATTGATCTAAATAATTAAGTAGAGAAAAATACTAATTATTAAGTATTGGTCCAACTATCGATTTGTTTATTTCAACCAGCACTAGCAAAAAGCTCGTTGAGCAACTGAAAATCTAATAGATCAATTAATAATATTTACGAAAAAATTCTGGGCTATTGGAAATAAAATGAAAATGTTTGGGACAATCAATTGAAGCGCAATGGCTCCTTTTGTTACAGAAATAATTTTTGGGGTTGTTCGTTTTCGTCCACGAGGTGACTGCTGCTCGCTAAGAAGAAGACAGCACTGCATCAAAGATTCAAATCAGTGATTCGCATTGTTTACTCAAGAGCTTGTATTACTATTGGTGCCTGCGAGAGTGAGACGATAAAGATCGGCCCCGCCAACGCTTTCGGGCAGATTCCCGCTAACGCCTTCGGACATCACGCATTCGAGCAGCTTCTCGCGATTACCTTCGGGTAGTTTTCCGTCATAGCCTACTAGCATAACCGCTTGAAGCCGTACAACTTTGCTATTGGACATTTTTCCAAAATGCATTCTTACTGAAAATATTAGGGGGAGCCGATACTTTTCGATTAATGTATTTTCTTTAAACCAATTAATTGGTCTCATTATTTCGCGCACAAAAGTATTAAGATTATGATTACTGAAAACTAAATAATATTTTACAAGATATTTTACATTTTGTGTCAAAAATTGTTGACTTCAAACCTTTATAACTCAAAAAGTACTTAATGGAAAAATATTTCATTATAGTGTTTTGGAAAGCTCCCGAGATAAGCTATAAGAATATGCAATAAAATGTTGGGGGTTCCATTTAAAAAAATAAGGTTGACCTTGAAATGACCTTGAAGAATATGGTCGAGGTCAAAGTTAAGATCATCATCTTACTCCCTGCTTGAAACCATACAACTTTGCTATTGGACATTTTTTCCAAAATGCATTCTAACTGAAGATATTAGGGGGGTCCGATACTTTTCGATGACCCTGTATGTACTATCTTAATAGTTGTATTTTACTATATCTGAGAAAAGTCTTTTTTTGTAATATATATGTAAAATATAAAAATAACAGGCTTAATAAAGTACCCAAGTACAATAATCATACACTGGTTAATGAATCATCGCTAATTATCTCAAGAATACAGTATTCGGAATGCGTATTTCAAATAAAGACATAGAAGGATATAGTTGTACTAAAAGAATGTACTGCACGTGCTATGCTTTTTTGGATATGGTCTAATTTGGATATGGACTAATTTGGATATGGTCTGTATGGAATGAAGGGGATTGAATATAGAAGTGAGAAAATGATAAGTGAGAAAAATATAGAGAGAGAAGCAGAATGAGAACAAATGAGACAGGAAAGAGAAAGAGAGAGGAAGAGGGGGAGAGAAAGAGAAAGAATTATGATGTGTAGAAAGAGAAGGCAGATGAAGAGGAAAGGAATGAGGTTAGAAAAGAAGAGAAAGAAATATTGCGAAAGGAGGAGATGAGATAGTAAAAAAGAGGAGGAGGGAAGATAGGCAGAAAGCAAGAAAAAGAGAAAGAACAGGCGAGAGGGGAGTGGCAGTGAGAGAGAGAGAGAGAGAGAGAGAGAGAGAGAGAGAGAGAGAGAGAGAGAGAGAGAGAGAGAGCGAGAGAGAGAGAGAGGGAGAGAAAGAGAAGGAATGAGGATGATATGTACGAAGGAAGAAGAAGAAACATAAACTAAAAAAGGAGAGAGAAAGAAAAGGAGGGAAAAAGAGAGGGAATGGAGGATAATATGTATGAAGGAAAGAGAAGTGACATGAACTAAAAAAGGAGAAAAGGAGAGAAAAGAAAGAATGGCTGAAAAATGGAAACGTATACATATTACGCACGATAAAGATGTGGTAAGAACCTTATCCTCATAAAAGAAGCTGCTTATACTTTGTAGTCGCAGCCGGAAGCGTGATTTTGATGATGCATGAAAAACGGCACAGCTTCAAAACTATTTTTCCAGACGCTGCTCCTACTGTCTTCCAAGCATTTGTTCATGTTCAAAAGGACTTGTGCGCGTGTCGCAGAGAGGAAAGGGGATCGTACAGATTATTCTGGACTTTGTAATAATCCCTGTAATCCGTCACGAATAGCCTACGGGGAAACTAACACTCTCAGATTTAATGTTTTCTACATGTTAAGGAGAACAAGTTATGTATCCAATATACATCCAATAGGGTGCCCGATAATTAGCTGCCAACCCGAAGTGTAAAGATAGATTGAGTTAAGCTGAAAAGAAAAGTAAAATTTTGCAAGAATCTCAATAATTATGGAGTTATTAATGACAGAAGTCTGAGGAGTGAGAGTACGCCAACATAAATGATTGGAGAAGCGTTGCAGTTGCTCGGGTCACAGTGCAGCCCAGCCGATTCAAAAACTGTTGCCGATGTGCGGACGCGGCGAGGCGAAAGACAACGTGCCGCTATTCGTGTTTTATCTCGCCACACCTACGTTTCGCTGCATGCCGCCAACAGTTGCTAGGTCGACTGAGCCGTACTATGACCCTAGAGGCTGCAACGCTCTTCCAATCATCCATCTCGGCGCGCGCTCGTCAGATTTCTGTCATTAATAACTCGATAATTATTGCGATTCTTGCAAAATTGTACTTTAGGGAAGAAAGAAAGAGGAAGAGAGAGAGAACAGAAAACAAAAGAGAGAGAGAGAGAGAGAGAGAGAGAGGGGAAAAGAAAAGAAAAGAGAAGGAGAGAGAGAAGAGAGAGAAGCTTTAGAAGAAGAGTATCTTTTTTTCGCACAGAAACGCCTCCTATCCTTTACGTGTCGATTGATCGTAAATTGAAGGAACTTCTTAGTGTTTCATGCAGAAACCACCTATATATTCTCTTTGTGTGGTCTCGCCGGGCACTTTAGTGAACGCGCAGCCGACATTGTTAATCGACGTTAGCATGATATGATCGACAATCGGCTGGCAAATCGGCACGGGAATGCAGTTCGGTATGTGACTAGTAATGTTCGATCGGACCGACCGTGCTGACGGCTTCGTCTTATAAATTATTGCGGATGCTCGACTCCGTGGGTTACCGTGGAGGGTTCTTGAGGCGGGGTTGCTACCTTAGAGCACAAGCTGACGAGTAGTATCCTGACAAGCAGCCTGTTGCGTGACCCAAGCGATCAATATCTGCGGGCGCAACACCCGCAAGTGCTCCTCGTGTCTTCGTATAAACTGACATGCTTTTCCTTCTTTCGTACGCGGCCACGGGTTTCCTTTTCCTCCCTGTTTAATCTTTTCAGAGTCGAAGGAGCTTTCCCAGCCCCAACGTATTACACGGTGCGCTCGGCACGACGCGGAAAAATAAGCCCGTACCCCGTCGAACATTCGATGAGAATTTCTATGAGAATCTCCCGAACGGGAAATGCGCCAGGCAAAACTTCCAGAATGATCGTGCTCCGATTTTGCCTAAATTTCGCGCGAACGTTTTCTTTTTTCTTTTCTCACAAGGAGGAGAAGAACTATAAAAAGAACGTTTGCAAATAGTATTAGCTGTTTTACATACTGCATGTATATAAAATGTTAGTTAATTCGAGCACGTTATATATACAGAGTTAAAAATATTTCGTACTTTTGCTAAATTATTTGTGTGTAGAAAATCTTGTGTTAAACTTTTTACACAATCGTGTGTTAACTTAACATATCATTGTTATGTTACCTAGACTTTCTTGTGTTAAATTAAGATTATCTATTTTTAAGTGTTAAAATGATATTTCCAAGTAAAAAGTAAAAGTAAAATAGCACAATTTATATATAAATGCATGAATTTTTGCTATACATATTTTATATCTTGAAGTCAACACCAAAAATGTGTTACTTTCCTCATTATAATAGTTATCATGTGTTAAATGTATAATGTTAACATTTCTGGTATGTGAAGATTGGATTTTGGAACACATAGATTATGTCAATCTAACATTTTCATTTCATTAAATCGTAGATCATTACTTTTCCCAAATGTTGAAGTAACATTCATTATATGTCAATTTAACACAAACTATGATTCTTGACGGCATACAAATGTTAAATTTTTGTGTTAATTTTTTACATATTATGTGTGTTATTTTTTAACATATTTGCTGTATGTTAAATTAACACATAAATGAGAGTAAATGATTTGAGACACATAAAATTTAACATAAAATGTTAAATTTAACACATTATTTCTTACAGTGTAATGGTATTCCTTATAAAAGCTTTTGGTAATTCTTTTTTGGCAAAAATTTTGAAGAATGTCATTATTTTTCTTTTCAATTTGACGATTTTCAATATATCTTTAAAGCCAAGGTCCTGGTTGATATTATGTTAAGGTAAAATTTATTTCAAAATTCGTCGAAGAACATTATTTTAGTATACATTTGATCGTTCGAAATTGAGCTCACGAGAAATCTCACTTCCTCGAGCTCTTGCATCTCGGGATCTATTGATGTCTCGACATTTACATACAGAATAAAATGTCAAATTTTCATAAAAAAATACCGCTGTAAAAAACATCGTAAATAGTGGACGTGAATTACTGGACACTTTATGTATAATAATATATAATTATTGTATTATAATAAGTAATTACATATTATTATAAAGGAACTTGTTCTTCTTCTTTCTCTCTTTCTTCCTTTCTCTACATTTTTTTAAATAAATTGTTACGATTGAAGAAAACAATGACAGTTAAGTTACTCGAAATTAGATAATTTTTAACTGACGGCGAAAAATTTCTCCACTCTGAATAATTAAGTGAATATTTTCACACGAAATTGAGAAATTAATCTGATGTGGCCTACTGTCACAGAAACAGATTCATTCTAATCAATTGAAATATTCATTCCTTAAAATCAAAATTTGCTATTAGTCTAAGTACATAATATAATTTATTGAATTTTTAAGTGGTAGTATTTTCACTATCGCTTCGAGTGGATTTTCACTCGTTTCGTATAAAATTTTACTCCAAAAAACTTAGGAAATACGACAAACAAGAACATCGATGAAAGGAATCTCAATAAATTTTAAACTTGCATTTTGTTCAAACAAGCGTGATTGTTCCTTTTTTCTTCATTCGTTCTTTAATTTTTAATAGGCGCCATGGTTAATTTGAATAAAATACGACATAAAAAGTTTCCTTTTCTTTCCTTATTATCGCGAAGTTATTTAGTCCTATATTCTTATAAAAGACACTAGGTAGTAGAGGAAACTAATTTATTATCGAGAAAATTCTAATCATGTAGAATCTCCCTAACAATCAAAATTTAAACGTACATGAAACTGCAAAAATATCGCACTGCGTAAGAATATCACAAGAACTCGCTCAAAGGTTAAGGGGATGCTGAACGTGAAAATTTTATCGACAGGGAACTGTCAAAATTTGACATATTTTCTGCAAAGCTTACGTCGTTTTAAATGCTTCAGAATTAAATATGCTTTTACACGATGAAAGTACGTACAAAAATTAATTGGAGAATCACTCAATATGTGACGAAAGCGATAAAAAATTTTTTAAATAAAATTTCGAATTGACAGTTAGCATAATATTTATCTAATACAAAAGTTTTGCAGCTTGTATGTACCGAAACTCTACCAAGTATGTAAATATGAAGCTGGAATTTTTGTATAGAAAATACAGGTTTATTGTATGAAAATGATAAAAAATATTTTATTCGAAGTATTGCCCATTGCTAGCTATACATTTTTCCCATCTGTCTGACAATTTATGGCTGCCACGCCAAAAAAACTGTTGCTCTTTTGAGACAAACCAGTCATCGAGCCATTTTCGTACATTTTCGTAAGAAGTGAAGCGCTGCTCAGCAAGTGCGTGTCCCATCGATGCAAATAAGTAGTAATCGGACGGAGCCAAGTCTGGTGAGTAAGCCGCATGCGAAAGTATTTCCCAACTAAACGCCTCAATCGTTTCCTTGACCAGTTTTGCTGTGTGTGATGGTGCATTATCATGAAGCAAAATCACTTTATGTTGCCTTTTTTGATATTCTGGTCGTTTTTCACGCAAAGCTTGATTCAAATCGATCATTTGTTGTCGGTAGCGTTCAGTATTAACGGTTTCGCCAGGTTTTAGCAGCTCATAATAGATCACCCTTCTGATCCCACCAAACACAGAGCATTGTCTTCCGTCCATAGTGATTTGGCCTTGCAGTCGATGTCGATGGTTCGCTTGGAGTTGTACCCATGATCTTTTACGCTTAGGATTCTCAAAATATATTCACTTTTCATCGCCAGTCACAATTCGATGGAGAAATGACTTTCTTTTGTACCTGGCGAGCAGCATTTCGCAAGTGGTTTTTCAGTTTTCCTGCTGTCTTTCATTCAGTTCATGTGGAATCCATTTTCCCATCTTCTGGATCTTTTCCATGGCTTTCAAACGTATGGGGACGGCTTCTCGTGTCACAGTTAATTGATCCGCGAGTTGTTGTTGCGTTTGAGCATCATTCTCATCCAACAATGCTTGCAATTCGCTGTCTTCAAACTTTTCGTGGTCTTCCACGTTCTTCGTTTCTCATAAAAATCGCCATGTTTGAATTTTTTAAACCACTCAAAGCACTGTGATTTACCAAGAGCATGCTCACCGTAAGCTTCGACAAGCATTCGATGCAATTCTGCAGCAGTTTTCTTCAAATGGTAACAGAAAATCAAATGCTGTCCGCAAATCGTAGCTTCCAGGCACAAAATTCGACATGTTCAACGCTATTACAAATGCTGTTGTATGAAATTTGTATTGTTGTGAGTTGAAAATCTTTGTCAGATGGCAACAAATGGAAATGGCGCCAATGACGCGGTTTGACGGTAACTACATTGACAGCTAGGGCCATCTATAGGTAAATTCCGGTTTCATATTTACAGATTTGGTAGATGCTCCAATGAGGAAAAATTTACAAATTATTTCTAACAACTCAAAATTTAGGTAGGAAACCTAAAACGATACGAAAACTTTGTAGAAAAATTTTTAATATATGCGGTTAGATTTTCCGATAAATATGATAATGCAGAGCAAAAAAATAGTTCACAACTGTTCTTATAGCCAGCGCTGCATTTTTTTGGAGGTGTGATAACGAATAATCCGAATCTATCCATAAGTATATATTGATACATATAAATATACAGGTTGCGTGAAAAGTTCGCGGAGCGAAACTGAAATAAAGAATACCAAATTCTAGAAATGATTTTATTCTTCAATATATAGTCTCCATTAACTTCAATATACTTGGCCCAATGGCTCTCCAATAATTTTATTCCATCGCGGAAGTGTGTTTCTGGAAGGTCTGCGAAATATGCCTCTACTGCTGCTATAGCTTCTTCATTCGGCCAAAAATGCTTTTCAGAGAGGAATTGTTTCAGGTTTCGGAACAGATAGAAGTCGCTGGGTGCCAACTCTGGTGAATACGGTGGATGATCAAGCAATTTGTACTTCAATTCATTGAATTTAGACATTGACAAAACACTTGTGTGAGCAGGTGTGTCGTCTTGGTGAAAAATGATCTGTTTGTGCTACAAACCAGGTCTTTCCTCACGAATTTTTGCGTCCAATTGATCTAAAAGGTTACAATAATATTCAGAGTTAATTGTTTTACCTTTTCCCAGATAGTCAATTAACAAAATCCCTTTAACATCCCAAAAAACTGATGCCAAAACCTTTTTTGCCGATCTTTCATGCTTTATTTGCTTTGGAGCTGAACATCCAGCTTCAGTCCACTATAAACGTTCCTGTTTCAATTTAGGTGATAGATCCAAGTCTTATCCATAGATATAAAACGACACACAAAATCAGTTTTATTCTTCTTAAAACGATCCAAATGACGCTGAGAAATTTGCTTTCGAGCGAGTTTTTGTTGAATTGTTAACGTATGCAGCACCACTTTTCCAAACACCTTTTTCATTTGTAATTCTTTATGCAAAATATGCCATACCCGTCCATCTGAAATGTCTATGGTATAAGCAATTTCACACGTAGTCACACTTGGATCTTCAGAAACAATAACATGTATTTGTTCAATAATTTCTGGTGTTGATGCGCTTTTTGGACGTCCACTGCGTGGATCATCTTCAATGCTTGTACGACCACGTTGAAACTCAAGTACCCATTTACAAACCATTGTTTTTGAAGGAGCAGATTCCCTTAATACATTTACCATCTCGGAATGAATTTCCATTGCCTTTAAACCTTTTTTAACAAAGAACTCAATCACTGCGCGCTGTTTCAAATTTTCCATTGCAAACAAATATACTGACACGTCAACTTCAATTGGCTTATAAACACAGAAAGAATTGACAGGTGGAAATGAAACCTAACCTAGGTACATGTGGAGAGTGATTCTATATAACCGACTATAATTTATAATTCTACCGTTTACTTATAGATGCCGCTCCGCAAACTTTTCACGCAACCCCGCACGTATACAGGGTGAAGAAAAAACCCTGAGACCCCTGAAAATTTCGAAAAATATACACTTTATAAAAAAATGTTTCAGACAAAAGTTGTAGCGTTGGAAAAGATCTATTTACCGATCCTAACAATTTGACCTTGGGTGGTCATCAAGGCCTTGGCGTCATCAAGGTCAGGACAAAGTTATCTCGGATTTTTTAAATGGAACTCCCAATTTTTTATTGCATATTCTTATAGCTCTTCTTCATACCTTTTCAAAACACTATGGTTTTATCAAATTTAAATAAGCTGTTCCGAAGTTATCGAGTATTTTAAAGTAAGATATTTAGCCAACTAAAGCAAGATCGTAGGATGATCCGGCCAACTAAGGCAAGGTCGGGAGTTGTCCGGGCAACTAAGGCAATACTGGAAAGCTTTAAAGTAATTGTTCAAAATGTCCACCATCAACAGTTTGACAATAAGCTAATCTATCGTAAAAAGATGAAACGGCTTTTTGAATGTAATCAGCAGGGATGAGAGCAGCTTCATCAAGAATTCGATTTCGTAAGTCATCCAAATTTTGTTTCGTTTTGTAAACTCTATCTTTTAAATGGCCCCAAAGGAAGTAATCGTTATGTGATAAATCGGGTGATCGAGGAGGCCATTCTATAGGTCCTCTTCTACCTATCCATCGATGAGGAAACACTGTGTCCAGATAATTACGGACGTCCCTTCCGTAATGTGGGGGGGCACCATCTTGTTGGAACCATGTATGCTCGAAGTTGTCATCCATGATTGCTTATATCGCTGGAACCATTTCGTTTCTTAGCATATTCTCATATTTTATCGCTGTTAAATTTCCGTCAATAAAGAGTGGACCTATGAAAACATTATTCAAAATGCCTACCCAAACATTCACTTTTTGTGGATACTGCGTGTATGTTTCTTCAATCGAGTGAGGATTTGTATCTGACCAAAATCTACAATTGTGTCGATTAACGTGGCTATTTAACTGAAATGTTGCCTCATCTGAAAATACTACATTTGATAGATAATAGTTAGGATCTTCGGCTATATTTTCCATCATCAAATCACAAAATTCAATGCGCCTATCAAAATCATCTTCATTTAGCTCTTGTACAAGATGGATCTTATAAGGATGAAATTTATTCATTTTCAATATTTTAAGCATAGACATTTGATCTATTTCATGTTGCTGTCCTACTTTCCGGGTCGAATCATGCGGATTTTCGATAAAGGATTGTAGAACATCTAATGATTTTTCTACACTTGTTGCTGATACTGGCCTACCTGGTATTGCACGATTTTTCATACTTCCAGTTTCCTGAAAACGCCTTATCGTTCTTTCAACGGTAGATTTTGAAATGGCATTACCCTAATTACGAAAAGTTTCATTAAAAAGCCGCCTCACATCATTGTACGACCTTAGTCGATCATCCCATCCTCTCATCATCAAAAGAGATATGCGTTCTCATTCTGAAAGACTTGTCATATTGACAAGCAGAAGTGGTAAGATTTAATCTAATCGACTAAATTAATATTTGGAAGGGCTATAAGAATATGTAATAAAAAATTGGGAGTTCCATTTACAAAATCCGAGGTGACTTTGTCCTGACCTTGATGACGTCACTCAAGGTCAAATTGTTAAGATCGGTAAATAGATCTTTCTCAACGCTACAACTTTTGTCTGAAACATTTTTTTATAAAGTGTATATTTTTCGAAATTTTCAGGGGTCCCGGTGTTTTCCTTCACACTGTATATTGTATAAGCAAAATTCCTGGCAGTTGTGTAAAGATTACATTGCAGTACGGATGCACCGAACATTTTTTCGTATAATGAATATTCCCGTCAAAATAAAGCGAAGTAATACAAACCGACCTTAAAAAATGATGGGGAACTATTGCGAATAGGACACTGATTTCCTTCTGCCAAATTTACGTCGCACTAGAAGTACGGAATTGAAGACGCTTTCGTACAGTGAATATTTATATGAAAATAAATACAAGTAATAAAAAACATCTTTGAAAAACGAGGAGGAACTATTGCGACAAGACTTCGACTCCTTCTTGCAAAGTTTACATCGCATTGGCTGCGCCGAATTGAAAATCTTTTTTATAAGGGTGAAGTACATGGGAATATGATAGGAATGAAATGAAGCATTGTTCGATATGAAATAAATATTCTATGTCGGCCTAAAATAAAACAATACGTAATTGCCAATTTTACTTTTATATACGTAAATATACAGGGTTTCCCAAAAGTAACGGACCACTCTAATAACTCTTCAGTATTGAAGTTTCAAGGAAAATGAACTGAATAAAAGTTGTAGGGATTTAAGTGAGCTACCTTATGATGACCTTGACTTTGACCTTGACCTCTATTTTCAAAGTCATTTGAGGGTCAACTTGCGTTTTTTAAATGGGAATCCTCATTTTTTATTACACTATTTTTTTCTACTGGTTAATTTAAACAATTTTTGTCTAAAACACTTTTTTTATTTGTCTAATATTTTTTGAGATATTTGAGGAAAACTTGATAACTTTTTCAATATTTAACTTACAATATTTCGCTAAATATTTGTCGGAAGAAAAAGTGATACCAGACTTTCTTGTTTTATTTAGTCTCAAAAATATATTGTTACAATAGCGCCCTGACTTATGTTAACTTACTGACTTTTGGAAATTTCAAAATCATCAATTTAACAAAAAGAGATCATATTTAGATCATTTTCCTTGAAACTTTAATACTGAAGAATTATTAAAGTGGTCCGTTACTTTTGGGACACCCTGTATATATATATATATATGCTAGGTGAAGCGATCGTCAAGATATTCAGTGAGCGGCGACATATACGCGCTGTCTCTTTTCCGTATTTTTTCATATATATTTTCTCGCTGACTTTGGACAAACTTTGTGTATGCTGCGTTGTCAATTCTTCCTTTCTATACATAGATCTTATATGAATGTGAATGCGACGCTGTCAATATTTTCTTCTTTTCCGAAATATGCTTTTTGCTACTGCTTCTCCAATTCTTCGACTTGTTGGTATATACGGTATAACATAATACAGAATAATTTATGCAATGAATAATATTCCACAGAAATGATGTTTCGGAAGATTTAAATATATTATACAGGGTGTCCCATTTTAAGCATCCACCCCAAATATCTCTCTTATTTTTTATTTTAGAGAAAAATGGTTCAGACACGTTTTGTATGGTTTCGAGGGGGCCATAAGATGGTACCATTGATTTGACCTTGAAGTGTCATTTGAAGGTCACGTGAAGGTTACCTCAATTTTTTTAGATGGCACCCCTATTTTTTATTACATATTCTTATAGCTGATCTCGAGAGCTTCCAAAAACACTATAATCAAATGTTTTTTGGTGAAGTATTTTTCGAGTTATAAAGCTCCAAATTTACAAAATTTTGATTAAAATACAAAATATTTCGTAAAACATTCACTTTCCGATAGTCTTATTTTACATGATCCAACCAGTCAAGGCAAGATCCGAGTATGATTCAACCAGTCAAGGCAAGATCCGAGCATGATCCAGCCAGTCAAGGCAAGGTCCGACCATAATCCAGCCTGTCAAGGCAAGATCCGACCATGATCCAGCCAGTCAAGGCAAGATCCGAGCATGATCCAGCCAGTCAAGGTAAGATCCGAGCATGATCCAGCCAGTCAAGGCAAGATCCGAGCATGATTCAGCCAGTCAGGGCAAGATTCGAGTATGATCCAGTCAGTCAAGGCAAGATTCGAGCATGATCCAGCCAATCAAGGTAAGATCCGAGCATGATCCAACCAGTCAAGGCAAGGTCTTCTTTTGTGTACAATTACTTAAAGTGTTCAAAAACTTGACCATTTACTTGTATGCATAGCTCTAGTCTATGGTGAAAGTCGTCCCTAACTTTTTCAAGAACACCTACGTTAATATTTCTGCAAGCCTGTCTGATCCGGTTTTTCATATTTTCAACGGTTGTAGGCTTTTGCGAATAAACTATATCTCTAATGTAGCCTCAGAAATAAAAATCTAGGGGTGTCAAGTCGAGTGATCTTGGAGGCCATTCTTGAACTCGGCTGCCCATACCAATCCACCTATTCGGGAATCTATTGTTTAAATATTGTGTAACAGCTCGAGATCTATGAGCCAGTGCTCCATCTTGTTGGAACCACATTCGTCTGAGTAAATCATTGTCGACATGTCTCAAGAGGTTGGGCAGGTCATCTTGAAGAAATCTTGGATAGATTGCCGCATTGAGATTTTCTTCAAAAAAATATGGACCAAAAATAACATCTCCCAGGATGCCTGTCTAAATGTTAATGGACCACTGACGTTGGAACTCTTGGCTTCTCTGCCAATGTGGATTAGAATCTGAATAATAATGGCAGTTATGTTTATTAACGCCTCCTCTATTACAAAACGTGGCTTCATCAAAGAAAAGCGTATCAACAATGAACCGGGGATTTTGTTGGATTTGATCTCGAGCCCAGTTACAAAAACGTATACGGTATTGGTAGTCCCTCTTTTCCAATTGCTGAGTTAGATGAATGTGATATGGGTGAAACTTGTTGAGCTTGAGCACACGATTGGCTGTTGATTTAGATATACCGTATTGCCTCTCAATTTGTCTCGTAGAGATTTGAGGATTCAAAGCAACGACACCTATAACAGTCAATGATGTGACTTCATCAGGGTCCGATTTTCGCCGGTTTCTTCTAAGAAAACTCTGTTCAGCTATGTCGCAGAGTCTTTTTATTATTTTCCTATCAGGATGGCGTCTGTCTAGAAATCTTTCAGCATAAAGCCTTTTTGCTGCCGAGTAATTATTCCTGGTCTCACCCAAAATGCGAATCATATCCACAATTTCATTTGGTGGATAAGCAGCCATAATTATAAAGAAAAGAAGCGCCAAAAAACCAAAGATTCCTGTCTTATCAAAAGAAGTCAACGGATAATAATATGCGTCTGTCTGACATGAGACTTCGCCAAAATACCGACAGTTGCCCAAGTAAGAAATTTGAAACAAGCCTCTTGAAATTTGTTTCATTAAAAAAATTGACAATTGCACTTTCACAATTGTTACAGTTCATTGATTATCAAGCAATACAGGATCTCGTCTTGACTGGCTGAATCATACTCGGATCTTGTCTTGACTGGTTGGATCATGCTCGGATCTTGCCTTGACTGGTTGAATTATGCTCGGATCTTGCCTTGACTGGTTGGATCATGTAAGATAAGACTATCGGAAAGTGAATATTTTACGAAATATTTGTATTTTAATCAAAATTTTGTAAATTTGGAGCTTTATAACTCGAAAAATACTTCACCAAAAAACATTTAATTATAGTGTTTTTAGAAGCTCTCGAGATCAGCTATAAGAATATGTAATAAAAAATAGAGGTGCCATCTAAAAAAATTGAAGTAACCTTCACGTGACCTTCAAATGACACTTCAATGGTACCATCTTATGGCCCCCTCGAAACCATATAAAACGTGTCTGAACCATTTTTCTCTAAAATAAAAAATAAGAGAGATATTTGGGGTGGATGCTTAAAATGGGACACCCTGTATAGATATATTATATATAAAGGATATATTACTATATATAATGCTGAGCTGTGAAATTTTTATGAGGATGTATAAATTTAAAATAAGTTCAATAACAATTTTTTTAAAAAGAATAGTACGTTAGATTTTACATGATTCGGCTGCTTACGTATCGTTTCACTTTATTTTGGCAGGAATATTCACTGTACGAAAGCCTTTTTCATTCCGTGCAGTCAGTGCGACGTAAACTTTACAAGAAAGTGTCGATGTTCTATTCGCAATAATTCCTCATCGTATTTCTAACATGTTTTTTATTGCTCCACTTTATTTTGGCAGGAATATTTGCCGTATAAGAGCGTTTTCAATTCCGTACTGCTAGTGCAACGTAAACGTTGCAGAAGGAAGTCGTTGTCCTATTCGCAATAGTTTCCCATCGTTTTTCTCGGATGACTTGTACTACTCCGCTTTATTTTGGCAGGAATATTCACTATACAAAAGGGTTTTAAATTCTGTACTTCTAATGCGACGTAAACTTGGCAGAAGGAAGTCGATGTCCTAATCGCAATAGTTCCTCATCGCTTTTCTCAAATGACTTGTACTATTCTGCTTTATTTTGGCAGAAATATTCACTGTACGAAAACGTTTTCAATTCCGTACTGCTAGTATGACGTAAACTTGACAAATGAAGTCGGTGATACGATAAAGTGAGAAGCCGATTTACATGAAAACAAGCATACTGTTTCTAAAGAATCATTTTCGTGTAATAATATTCATTGCTCAAGTTATTCTTTATTATATTACACTGTATACAGGGTGGGGCAATAACTATTAGGACCTTAAATATCTTCGAATCTATAAAGCTCAGAGGAAGATTTGTGTAACCAAAATTGCACGGTAGAAGGGGGCTATTATATAGCGATGATAATTTTTGTCCAGATGGAGGCACTTCGGAGATACCAAGGTCATCTTCATTTTTTTAAATGGGTCCGATATGTTTTTTTTTCATAATATAATAGAGGAGCTCGAAACAAGTTCAGAACTCACGACACAAGATCATTGAACAAGATTTGAAGTAAAGAAAAATCGATAAAAATACATTTTTATCATTGAATGAAATTTACGTTTACAAAAATGTTCGAAGTGATGGGCATCATTATCGATGCAAGACTGGATTCTTTCGATCATTGATTGGCTTTGCTCTTTTAATAATGTCAGGAGTTATTGATGTACAGGCTGCAATAATTCGTTGTTGCATGTCTTGAGATAGTTGGTTCTTTCTTCTTTGTAGATCATGTCCTTTAGGGTTCCCCATAAAAAGAAATCCAGTAGTGTCAAGTCTGGCGAACGAGCTGGCCACACTACACGATTCCCACATCCAATCCAGTGATTTGTAAATTTTTCATTGAGTTTATTTCTCGCAACCAATGAAAAATGAGCTGGGCATTCATCGTACTAGTACTACATTGTTCGTCGTGTAATTAAAGACAAATTTTCTAACAAAATACCTATTGTATGCTTTAGAAAATTAGCGTAGCTATTGCCATTTAGATGTCCATCAATAAAATAAAGACCAATAATTTTGTCACCTATGATACCGCACCATACATTTAAAGATCATTGTCTCTTATGTTCGATCTGCCGCCAATGAGGATTTTCCACTGTCCAGATATGCATGTTACGCAAATTAACGTTTCTGTGATTAGTAAATGTTGCCTCATCAGTGAATAACACAGTATCGAAAAATGAGTCATTGTTTCGAATTTGATGTTGAGCCCATTGACAAAATCTAACACGATTCACAAAGTCCATCTCATGCAATCCTTGGTGAAGGCTAAGATGATATGGATGGAATTTGTGACGGTGCAAAATGCGGAGTACGCTCCTCTTACTAACACCAGATTCTCGTTCAATTTGTCGCGAACCAACGTGAGGATTTCGATCAACCATTGCGAGGACACCAACTTCATTCCCTTCATGAGTTACTCCTTTTTCACGTTCACTTTTACAAGTATTTAAACTACCGGTTTGTCTAAGCTTATTGCACACATTTTTAAATGTTTGACACGAAGGCAGAATGCGATTAGAATATCGTTCAGAATACAAAATTCTTGCTCGTACTGAATTTTGTTGACATTCACCATAAATTAAAATCATGTCAACTTGTTCTTCAAATGAATACATCTTGCACGATTGACTGATTTGTCGATCTAATCAGTCATGTCTAATCAATCGAATCAGTCGGCTAATCTTGTCATGTTTACTTTTATTATTACGGTGAACTTATTAAGATGTCCTTCAAAGAGCGTTTGTTTTCATTGAAGTGATAATACGTGAGTATCTATTTTCACTGCTGAAAGACATCTGAGCAAGTTCTCAGGATAAACTAGACATGAAAATGGATTGAAATAAGATTAAAATAAAAGTCAGTTAATCATGCACGATGTATCTATTCGAACATCTTTTGTAAACGTAAATTTCATTCAACAATAAAAATGTATTTTTATCGATTTTTCTTTACATTAAATCTTGTTCAATGATCTTGTGTCGTAAGTTTTGAATTTGTTTCGAGCTCCTCTATTATATTATGGAAAAAAAACATATCGGACCCATTTAAAAAAATAAAAATGACCTTGGTATCTCTGAAGCGCCTCCACCTAGACAAAAATTATTATCGCTATATGATAGCCCCTTTCGTACCGTGCAATTTTGGTTACACAAATCTTCCTCTTATTGTTTCGAAGATATTTAAGGTGCTAATAGTTATTGCTTCACCCTGTATATATCAGCGAGTCGAAGAATTCGAGAAGCAGCAGCAGGATGCACATTTCGGAGAGAAGGCAAATATCGGCAGCGTCGCATTCACATTCATATAAGATCTGTGTGTAGAAAAGTCGAAATGACAATGCAGCACTCACACATTTGTCCAAAGTCTGTGAGAAAAAATATATATATAAAAATGCAATGAAAAGATGGCGTAATCGCATCAGCGCTTATTCGGCAATTGTCTTTACTATATAAATATTATGTAAATATATATACATATATGTGTACCAAAACTCACTAACGTCGATAACGGATGATAACATTGCTTACTTTTTGACGATCGCCTCTACGTTATCGACGCTTTGCAAGTTCGTTGACGACTTCAGCATCCCCTTAAAGATAATTGTCGTATTGACGAAAAATTTCTTTATGAGCGCAAAATTCAGGTTTATGCGAGTGTGAACATAACCGAAATTATAACTTTGCTGTTTTGCTGCTCACTCAACTAATAAATATTGCGCTTTTCATTTACGAGGGTAGTCCGATAAGTACTTAGCCTACAAAAGAAAAACGAAAATTTTGGAAAAGTAGCGATTTATTTCTCAACATAGTCTCCTTTTAGCTCGATACACTTGACCCAGCGATGCTCCAACTTCTTTAACCCGTCTGTAAAATACGTTTTCTCGAGGTCTGCCAAATAGGCCTCCGTGGCGGCGATGACCTCTTCATTCGACTCAAATTTCTGCCCGGCGAGTGACTTTTTCAAGTTTGGAAACAAAAAGAAGTCGCACGAGGCCAAATCTGGAGAATACGGTAGATGGGGCAGCAGTTCGTAGCCCAATTCGACCAATTTGACCGTGGCGAGGGCGGAGGTGTGAGCCGGTGCGTTGTCATGGTGGAAGAGCACTTTTTTCTTCGCCAAATGGGGCCGTTTTTTCTACAATTCGGCGTCGAATCGGCCCAATAATTCGGCATAGTACAGCCCTGTGACCGTTTTGCCCTTCTCCAGGTAGTCGATGTAGATCACACCTTGTGAATCCCAGAAAACGGTGGCCATCATCTTTCCGGCCGATAGGACAGTCTTCGCCTTTTTCGGAGCACGTTCGCCGGGTGAAGTCCACTGTTTCGACTGTTCCTTGGTCTCTGGTGTGTACCAGTGGATCCATGTTTCGTCGACGGTCACGAAACGACGCAGAAACTCCTTCGGATTGCGCTTAAACAGCGTCAAACACTGCTCTGAAGTGGTCTCACGGTTGCGCTTGTTGTCCGGAGTGAGCAAACGCGGCACCCATCGCGCCGACAGCTTTCTCATGCCCAAAATTTCATGCAGGATATGACCCACGCGGTCTTTTGAGATGCCTACTGTCTCAGCTATCTCGCGCACCTTCAATCGGCGGTCTGCCAATACGAGATCGTGGATTTTTGTCATGTTATCCTCCGTGGTAGCCGTTTTCGGGACACCTGGGCGTGGCTCATCAAAAACCGATGTGCGACCACGTTGAAACTCGTTAAACCAATTTTTGACGGTCGCCATCGAAGGAGAAGAGTCACCGTACACAGCATCCAAGCGCTCTTTGATTTCGCTGCGCGATTTCCCTTCCAAAAACAAGAATCGAATCACCGACCGATATTGCTCTTTTTCCATTTTTCTAAAATCCGCGGACACGCTCGCTTCCACACGCGGTCAAAACAAAACTACGAGTCCGATTCGGCTGAAATTTCGACAGTAGCCGTCTACGAGAATGTACTACACGATAGTAAATTTCTCTTGCGATAGTGGCGCCATCGGGCGGTGAGGCTAAGTACTTATCGGACCGCCTTTGTAATCTCTCTCTTGTCAGAGTTCAAGGAGTTGAAGGAGTTTAAGAGAAGTGTGTTTTTCATATTATACTTGGAATACGTAGGCATACTTTATCATGAAAAAAGAAGACGAAGTGTCCCAGTAGGAATTTTTATTAAATACGGAGCGAGCAAGTAAAGAAAGACAGAAATAAAGAGAGAGAATGTGCTCTCTCTCTCTCTCTCTCTCTCTCTCTCTCTCTCGCGCGCGCGTACCTCTTTACTTAAGCTCCGTTTAATTATGCAGCTTTTTAATGAAGAAATATGGCGATATAGATGCTCGAGGAAAATCGTCTTTCGAAATTAATGATGGCACTTATTGCGTGTTGTCTTGCTTGTTAACGTCATTTGCGTGACGAATACAAAGGAAAACAACGGAACAGAATAGAAACTAAAGTAACAGTCTAAACGTAAGAAAATTAGAATGATTCTACGTGATGCGGCACTGCTGCATAATTTATTTATTGCGTGTTAAATGGGAGAAACTCTTGCAAATGTGATGTAGTTAAGCTTCATACGTGATGTGTATTTCAAGTGTTTAAAAAAATTAAATTTATAACTATATCTTTCGAAGAAATGAAACGTCATATACACATTTTTTTCAATAACTTATTTTTTATTTATATCGTAATTTCCAAAATGATATTGCGCATCCCAAAAGTTTAAGAAATCAGTTATATATAATTGTTAACGTAATTTTTGAATGAATAAAAAGTAAATATGTATGAAAGATAATACCGATTTTTTTTTATTTTAAAATATGTTATATAAGGTAAAATTCCGAATAACTTTTTACAACTATATGGGAATCTCTTGTAGTTTCCGAGATATTAACTGTACAAAAAGTTATTTAGAATTTTACTCTCTATAACATATATATAATTATAATAACTATAAAAGTATTTCAAAATAGAAAAATATTGATGAAGTGTTATTCTTTATGCATATTTACTGAACGAAATGCTGTATGTATAAACTTTTTACTAATTTTTTATTAGTTAATTACTAATTTATTATTAGTTTATATTGTCATTTCCAAAAATAATAATAATTATAGAAACACCGTAGACTCACAATAAGAAAACTGCTAATTCGTATATTTTGAAGTTTGTATAGATTTTCATCTATTTCCTGAATACTGGGAAAGAATGGTCAATGCTAAATACATTTTGTAGGCCACGATGTATATTTAGCTGGTTTATTTGTTACGTTCACATCTCCGTGTTCCCGTTTGCCGTTTTATTTAAAACACAACTCTCAAATGTCACCCGCCAAGGATGTCGTATAGCGAACTATTGAATATCGGAGAGTTCTTTTTGATGTATTTTTTGAATTCCATCCACGCAATATGTCACGGGCCTTATGTTTGTTATCAAAACTTGATTTTTGATATATCGTGCGCTTGAATGTACATAGGAATATAACAATCCTTGATACCGCAAATTGGAGACGACAAACGATATCGTTCGTTACTTTGTTAAATTGGTACATAGGACTAATGGAGATTCATAATATAATTTCGTTCTTTTCACTCTTTTTAATAATATCAATGAATTAATTATTATATATGCAAATGTTTGCCATATCTCTGTATTTAAATATGTTACAATAATATTATAATTTTGAAATTTTGTAATTAATAGCTATACGATGTGCAGCAATGCGATAAAAGCTGTAAAAGTATTTTTCCCTCTAGTCGGTTATCCTTCTATATAAGAACGCATTTCTTTTAAGGACAAAAAACGATTTAATCATGTTTTCTTCTACGAGTACTTCAGATTTTATTTCATCTTTCATAGAACGACTTTTAATAATGATTGGACTTATATATGTTTCAATAATTTTAATAATTTCAATAAATATTAATAAAAAAAATATATATACAGGGTATATACAGGGTGTCCCATTGTAAACAGTCGGTTCGAACATCTCGGAAACTGAACCCGATAGATAAATTGCTCAGGTTATTTCTCTCGGATACCACTCTCCGTTGCATATTGTGTGACTGTCAGTAATTTAACGTCCAAATGATCCTTAAGGGTCACTTTGAGCACTGACAACGTATTTGAGCGTCAAATTTCCCGCCCTTTCTAAATCCAGGGTCAAAAGAGGGGGGTTTCCATTAACAAAATCGAAGTTGACCTTCAAATGACCCTCAAGGTCAAGTTCAAGGTCAGTTTCAAGGTCACCAACTTTTTATTCGGGCCTTTTTCCGTGAAAGTCCGAACTTCTGGAAATAATAAGGGGAATTCCATTCTTTTCGAAAACCCTATATACAGAGTGTCCAGGATCTTTTAGAGACTAAAAATTAATCAGATGAAACTAATAAGAAAAGTCATGTACCATTTTGCAAAAATCGCAATAGTTATTAAGTTATTAATAATTGAAATGACCACATTTAGAAGCTCTTTTAATTAATATTTGAAAATTTGCGTACATACAGGGTGCGGCGCCAAAATCCGGACAAAATCCAATTTGAATTTCCCGCCATTCTATACCACTTCGAGAGATAGCGATTGGCGTCCAAATAGCTTGACATATGTACTAAACATTCATAACCTCGAAACAGTCGCAATATTGAAACCAAGTGCGGGGTATAGTCGAAGAGCCGCGATTATCGAAAGTGTTCGCGCTGGGCGCTCAGCGACAGAAATCATTCGATTCTTCGGGTACCCAAGATCGACTGTGTATGATGTCGTCGCGAAGTATAACGAGTCGGAGAAGTTCAACGAAGGTTTTGCAACACCGGCAAGGAAAACTCACTCGAAGGAGCGCGTTATCGGGACGCCTGAAATCATTCAACGGGCTTAGGAGCTGATTTTTTAGGACTCAGGGCAGTCAATTCGAAAATTGTCGTCGGTTGTCGATGTGAGTGAAAAAACTATGCGTCGAATCGTCGAGGAGGACCTCCGCTACAAGTCTTATACAATTAAAGTGAGACAGATGCTTTCCGAAGCTACCAGGACAAAGCGAGTTGAGCGCTGTAACCTGCTTTTGTGTTCTTTACGAAATAATGCTGCTGGATTCCTCAGGTTTTTTTCTGACGATAAAATTTTTACTGTTGATGCGAAAATCAATCGAAGGAATGATCGCTAGCTCGTCCATGATCCTGAAGATCCCCATTGTTTCCAGAACGAAATTTCCGGCGAATGTTCACGTGCTAAGTGTTGTGTCCAGTGAAGGTGATGTCATGCCACCGCATTTCTTTAACAAAGGCGAAAATGACACAAAAGAAGTTTATTTGCATGTTCTGATAAATGTAATGAAGCCGTGGATGGAAACTGTATCGTCTGGAAAGCCGTATGTTTTCCAGCAGGACAGTGCGCCCGCGCACACAAGTCATTTGGTGCAAAATTGGTTGTCGGACAACGTCGACATATTTTGGTCCAAAGAATTTTGGCCTCCCAACAGCCCAGATTTAAATTCTCAATAATGCGACGTTTGGATGTCTGGACTTGTTATTGTCCCTTTCAACCACTCTCCATACATAGAAGTCCAAAGAATTTAAATCTGGGCTGTTGGGAGGCCAAAATTCTTTGGACCAAAATATGTCGACGTTGTCCGACAACCAATTTTGCACCAAATGACTTGTGTGCGCGGGCGCACTGTCCTGCTGGAAAACATACGGCTTTCCAGACGATACAGTTTCCATCCACGGCTTCATTACATTTATCAGAACATGCAAATAAACTTCTTTTGTGTCATTTTCGCCTTTGTTAAAGAAATGCGGTGGCATGACATCACCTTCACTGGACACAACACTTAGCACGTGAACATTCGCCGGAAATTTCGTTCTGGAAACAATGGGGATCTTCAGGATCATGGACGAGCTAGCGATCATTCCTTCGATTGATTTTCGCATCAACAGTAAAAATTTTATCGTCAGAAAAAAACCTGAGGAATCCAGCAACATTATTTCGCTATTGAAGCAGCATTCGCCGATATAGACCATAACTCATTAAAACGGGCCTGCAAACGCTTTAAACTGAGAATGGAGGCGGTCATTCAAGCAGAAGAGGGTTATATTGAGTAAATGTGTTCTTTATGACCTAACAAACAATTTAGTAAAAAAAAATAATTATAAACTTCTCCATTTTTGCAATAAAAATTATGTTTAAAAAAATGTTTAATTTGTCCGGATTTTGGCGCCGCACTCTGTATTTGCGAAATAGTAAAGAACTATTTTATTTTAATTAGCCTCTTTTAGTTTAATTTATTTTAATTCATTTTTATTTAGAATAACCAAATCTACAATTATATGACGGCTATTGTGTCTAGCGATAGATATGAGAATACTGAATTTTGAACTCTAAATCATAAATCTATCATGTGAATGTCATATGAAATTATATTTAAAAAGATGTTAAATGAAAAAAGAAAAAATAGTTTTATTCTCAATTATATTACAGGCTGCATGTACATATAAATAGTTACTTTAACTGTATTTGCATAACAGCAATTTTGTGGACACATAATTATACAGAGCGTGGCGAAAATCTGGAAACACTCAAATATTTCTTAAAAAGTTACTTTTAGAAAAAAACCTTTTAGACAAAAGTTATAAGGTTTAAAAAGACGCATTCAATGGTAATATCTGCTTAACCTTGGGTGGCGTTGCCAAGGTCAGGTCAAGGTCAACCTGATATTTAATAAGTAAATAGATAAGTAAATAGAATCCTATACTTTTTATTACATATTCTTGTAGTATATCTCGAGAACTTTTCAAAACATTATAACAAAGTTTTTTTCGTTTAGTATTTTCCGAGTTATGAAGCACGAATGTTGCAGTACTGCCGACATTAGCATTACCCAAGATGTACCGCGTGGAGGTTGCACGGTCGGATTTACATCTCGTATGTGCGTGTGTGTATACGTGCGTGTGTAAAATGTGAGTGAGTGAACGATTGAATGAGTATACGTCTACAAATATAAATATTTGAATTATTGACCTTCTTCAATTTGACAATGTACCCGGCGGTACGCACTCAGACGACCGATCGTAACCAAACTGTATCAATCAATATCCACAAAATCTTATATATGTGCGGGAATACTTGGAACGCACATAATAGGACCATTCTTTATTGATGGAACTCTAACGGCTGAAAAGTATGCTGCCATGCTTCGAAACGATATTATTCCTGCTATTCGCAATATTTTCGGTTTAAATTTTGATACAGTTTGGTTTCAGCAGGATGGTGCCCCTCCACAATTTAGATTGCAAGTACGACAGTTTTTAAACAACACTTTTCCTGAAAGATGGATAGGAAAGAGGGGACCAATCGAGTGGCTACTCCGATCACCTGACATGAATCTCTTGAATTTTTTCTTTTGTGGTTATTTAAAAGATCGCGTTTACAAAACAAAACCTCAAAATTTGGATGATTTCCGATACCGAATTACCACTGAAGCATTGTGGCACTGTGGCATTAATTACCTCCGAAACGTTGGAAAATGTTATTAGGTGTACAAATGAATAATCCAAATTATTTTAAGCAGTTATGAAATCTTATTTTAAATTGAATAGATTTTCCCGCTCTTTTATGATTATGCAAATGTTGACTGCGACGCGATTTCTGCTCGCCGTCGGCAACCTGCCGTCGGTCCACGCGCCCCGGCCGTTCGCACTCGCACAAAAGTGGTTGGGCGCCAGGTGCAGCGGGCTGCACCGATCACCAACACGAACGATACACCACCAAAGGGCCGAGACACGCGAATTCGACGGGACCGGTAGCTCCTCGGTATTTAGAGCCGGTAGACAGTTCGATCGGAGGGTTCGATCGGGAATCTGGGAAGTGATCGGGAAAACCCAAGAATAGCAATGCGCGTTTCGATTATCTCACTATTTATTATTACAGGAATCGGAACGGTCCGACCCCTCGATACGGTACACTCCGCTGTGTGTTCTCGTAAATTCGAGATTTGCTCTTCGCCGACAACTAAATCGAGACACGGTACGCACGGGACACCGAAATAGTAAAGCAGGTGGACGGTCTTACACAGTCGGGAACCTCCCGGCGGCGTGGTCCTTCGCTTTCCTTCCGCAGCTCGCTCCTACGCCACGCAGCCACCCCCGGTAACTCCCTGGGCGCGTGGAACTCCACCAGAACTTCTCCTCTCGCTCCCGGCAGACGATATCCTTTTTGTTCGGTATTGGCACGACACTTCTTTTCTTAGCTATATATGCGATACTCCAAGCGGTACTTTTCTCGTATTAGCCGACAACAGACTAACTATCCCAGAGATAAGAGATAAGAGAGAGCGAAAACGGGAGTTCACTCTTTTATTTGTTCCCAAAACAGTGTCGCTCCTTTCTTCATTATTGTGTCTCGCTACGCTTCTCTCCCCGTTCCTCGTTTCATCTCCCAATACGGGAATCCTTCCGCGGATCTTTGTTGTCGATCCGCGGAACGGGTCTCGGTCTCACTCTCGCGCGTTCTCTCTCTCGCTCGCGCTCCCGCTGTCGTATCGCCTAGGTCGGCTTTGTCTCGCCTGCGATCACGGGAGCGACGACAGCCTTGCTTGATATTCCTACGGGCCTGTGGACAACGGAAACGGCAGTGAGAATCCTTTAAGACGATACGGGAATCGGTAATAAGAGATATAAGGAGGAGCAGTCACCTGAGGTGCCGGTCCGGGCGATGGGTGACGTCCTCTTCTTCCCTCTGGCTCCTTCGGTCTTGATGGGCGGCGCAGGAGATCCAGGGGCACAAAGCTTGGGGACGCGGGACCGTCACACCTGCGCGCTCCTATCACTAATACCAATTAATACGGGGGAGGGGGGCAATGCAACTCCTCTCCCCCGCAATTCTCGTGCGATACTTTCCCCCCCCCCTCCGCAAACCTCGCGTAAGGACCAAGGGTTCGCACTGTGACGGGCGCCTTCACGGCCACCACGTCATATGACATATAGCTATTAAAAAGAACATATAGTTTGGCGAAAGGCCCAACATAACCTTCAAAAGTATTCAATTCAGTACAGTCGAAAATGGCAACAGATAAGGTGCATATCCGACACTGCATTCTTTACGAATGCCAACAAGAAAAAATGCTGCAAGAGCGTGCGAATTGATTTGTTCCTTTCTCGGCGAAGGTGTTATATCATACGATGTGTGCGCATTTTGGTTTGAGCGGTTTGAAAGCGGTAAATTCAGTCTAATCGACAAACAACGCCCTGGAGGCCATCCGAAGTGCGATAATGATGATTTGGAACAACTGGTGGCTGAGAATTCGGCACAAACACAAAAACAGCTTGCAGAACAGTTGGGAATAACGCAGCAAACGATTTCCAAACACCTACATGAGATGGGAAAGATCCAGAAAGAAGGAAAATGGGTTCCGCATGAACTCACTGAAACCAACAAAAATCAACGAGTGGCAGCGTGTCTTTCTCTTCTCAATAAGCAGTATCGAAAGTCTTTCTTGTGGAAAATCGTTACGGGCGATGAGAAATGGATACTCTATGACAATCCGAAACGCAGAAAGTCATGGGTAAATCCCGGCGAATCATCAAAATCGGTCGCAAAACCCAATCGCTTCGGAAAGAAGCAGAGGTTCTTCTCTGCATTTGGTGGGATATCAAGGGAATGCTTTATTATGAGTTGGAACCGGGTGAAACAGTTACTGCGGACTGCTACCAACGTCAATTAATCTGCTTGAGTCAAGAATTGGAACGAAAACGCCCGTATACTGGTAAAGGAGAACGTTCAGTGAAATTGTTGCATGACAACGCCAGGCAATACAATGCTTCCAATACAAAAGACACCATAATAAGTCTTGGCTAGGACGTCTTGCAGCACCCGGCGTATTCACCAGACATTGCTCCATCCGATTATCACTTGCTCTAGTCGATGCAACACGCCTTATCCGATATGCAATTCCAATCAGTGGATGAGATCCGAAAATGGCTTGACGACTTTATCGTGTCCAAAGAGGTAACATTTTTCCGAGATGGGATTCATCAACTGCCTGAAAGATGGCTTAAAGTCATAGAAAGCAACGGCGAATACTTTGATTGAACAATTTAATTTTCTTTCTTTTAAAATAAACCTTGAATGTAGCTAAAAAAATTGGATTATTCATTTGTACACTCAGAGGCAGATATGGTGTCCCTTGGTGACGTCATATACGCCTGTAAAACAATCGAAAGCGATGACAGGCATATACGCATACGCATATGGTACTGTACAGCGCGAGAGGAATGAAAAAGGAGAAATGATGGGAGACGTTCCGAAGTTGCATTCTTATCGCACGTCGCACGATCGGGAGAGAAAGCATTAGCAGACGTGGTACGGTTAATGGTGTCCTCAATAGCTGTCTCACTCACTCTACGCTTGAATGCAAGGAATATGAGTGAGACAGCTATAAAGACACCGCGCTGTCTCTATAGGTGTCTCGCTCGCTCTAATAGCCATGTATCGCGCTTTCCTCTTTTCTCCTTAGCAGAAATGCCGATTGAGGAGGGAATCCTGTCTATAGGCCAGAAAAATAAGCTATTTTCACGAATTTTTTGTCGGGAACTAAGCAGACGATTGATTTCAAACTTGATAGAAATAATAATATATATTTTATTGATGAGAATGAATTTTTATAGCGTTATATGAATAATAATAATGTAGCAAATACACAAAAAATACTTGTTTAGATGCGCGCCGTTTCACGGTTTCTATAAAATCTCGAAATACGATGAACTGGGACAAAAAAGCAAGATAATTAATTAATTAATTACTTCTGAAAAGACTGTGGGAAGGAGGGAGAATAAATGCAACATCCTCCTTTAAATGCTATTTAAAATGTAGGCTCCGCTCTTGAAAATATGAAAAAGAAATTAGAAGACTTAATAATAATAAAAATTACAGTAATAATAACGAGACGCTATACAGCATCTCCTGAAACCAGAGAAAAAACCTTTTTTTTATGTAAAAAAGTCGATCGATCGACTTCAGCATGTAATTATACATTCGAAACATGTCTATCTATCGTGTGAACTAGCGAAATTAAAAAATATTAATTTTTTATATGCACCGCGCTGTCTCTATACGTGTCTCGCTCGCTGTAATAACCATGTATCGCGCTTTTCTCTTTTCTCCTTAGCAGATGCCGATTATGGAAGGAATCCTGTCTGTAAACCAAACAAAAAGGCTATTTTCACGAATCTTTTTCGGGAACTAAGCGGACGTTTGATTTCAAACTTAGTAGAATATTTAACTTATAAGAAGGAATTTTTACAGTGTAATCCAGCACGAAAACAAGCACTATTTGCCGCTGACTTTATATGAACAATAATGGCAGTGGCAGTGAATATCGTAACGCAGCCAATGTAGCAGATACACAAAAAATAATGTGACGTGTCTAGGCGTACGTCGTTTGAAATGACTTTGCTTTAATTGTCTCCCACGATTTGAGACAAACTAATGAACCGATCGACTTCAGCATATAGTTACATATTCGAAACATGTTTCTCTATCTTGTGAAGTAGCAAAATTAAAAAATATTAATCTTTTATATTTATTTTTAACGTAAAACTGTCGATTTTTATGGTGATTTTTCAAATATAATTTTTAAATGTCTTACAATCATTGTCATGCAAACTTCTTCTTTATTTTTTTATTTGCAAGAAAATGATATTTCATAAAAAAACTTATTTTATGCCAGAAGATATTTCAAATTATGCTATATTTTTGAGACGTAACATGCCTTTACTTTTGAAGAGAGTGTGGCAAGAAGGGAAAATAAAATAAATACAACATACTGCTTAAAATGCTACTTAGAAAGTAGGTTCCACTTTTGAAAATATCAAAAAAATGACTTTTACTAATAAAAAGAATATAATAATAATAACGAGACGCTATACAGCATCTCTTAAAACTAAAGATGTGACGCTTGAGTAGCTTAGTAGCATGCGCCGTAGGTGACCTACGACGCGTGCTACTAAGCGACTCAAACGTCGATCTCTGCCTTAAAAGCACCCTGTAACTATCTCACTCGCACTGTCTATTCGTATTACAAATAAAACTTATCAAATTATTTTTCTTTCGAGATATACTAGCATTTAAAAGTAAAAATTATATAGTATTATAAAAATTTAACACGTTTATTAATAGTGTCCAATATTTAAAAATGAATACCTTTTTAAAGATTATTGTTATTCAAGAAAAACCTAGCTACAGAAAATGTCTATGGCATAAATTTTTACAAGTAAAATTTATCATTATTTATTAGAACACTGAGTTATATCGTTATTTTACTTATTATTGTAACAAATTAATTATTATAACAATGCAATAAAAAATATTTAATACAAATAATCTTGGCGCGGCTGCACCAAAAACTATATCGAACTAAAACTTGTTTAATACATATATGACAGCACTTTTATTATAATAAAATATACTTATAAATTCACTCTGTACATATACGGTGTAATGTTCTATTTAAGTTTATGTTACGTCCTGTAGATTTAATTAGTAAAAATTCTTTCCTCTCGCGGATTTATATTCTCCTAATATAACTATAATAGGAATATATACATATATAAATATAAATTAGGAAACAGACCCATCTGGCGAACAGCCGTCGCGCCAAATGAAAGGCGATTCGGGAAAATTCCATATGAAACAGTGCCCTGTTGTAAAAATCTACGTCTTCGTTTAAAGTTTATATCTGGATAGTGTTCGCCAAGTGTGTCCGTCGTCCCAGCTATAAAAATTTGAAACTCCGCGCTAACAAACCTTCAGTGAAACAAAGCAACTCAGAGCATTCCTGCTCTAAAACTTGAAACTTACATCTTCCCAATCCAAAACCATATGTGCCCTATCAGTCAACCAACAAAGCCTACTTCACTGATAGTCGTAAAATTTGATCCCAGCCTTTGATTTACGGCATTTTGATTTTTCCAGCCGGCCACTTGTATACATTTCTCTATCTCAAGAATCCACCACCTCCACGCTTGTCGCGCCTAATTCATTCAGCCAATCATATATCCACCTAAAACTATGAGACACCCACGCTCCACCCTTTAGCCCTTCCATATTCATATCTCCAAAAACTAACTGTCTCCTCCCACGATGTCTTTTAACTTTGCTAATGGCTGAGACTTTTTCCCACTAAGACCAATTCACCCCTTCCTCAAAGGCCATCTCTCTACCCACCCTGATAGTTTCTGCCTCCGATTATCACTATAAAAACCGCGGTAATCCGCCTCCGCCACATACTACTTCTACTTCTACTTCTAATTCTACTCTGAAAAAGGCAGTCATACTCTTACTCGGATATTCTGTTTTGAGCATTCAGAATTTAGATTTCAAGTCAGACATTCAGATAATATATCTACGATTCATATATCCGAGTTTGTGCAAACATTCAAAGAAATCAGCAAAAGGCATTAGTGTTTGTGTTATAATTGAACAACCGGAAGGGAGTGGACGAGCACAACTTAACCTACCGAGCAGGAGCTACCAAACGACAATTTTATTTTTTGCTCACCTTCGGGATAACAGGAGTCAGCAGTAAGTTCTGTTTTTTTTGCTTCTACCTTTTTTTTTATTTCCTCCTTCTTTCACTTCTCATACATACACACATACACATACACAGTCATTCCTCAACTGTATTAAACCGCGCCGTAATTCATTTTGTTATTATAGTCATTTTAATAAATCTGTTTATATTTCATTCTTTTTCCAATAATTTGAAAATCACATATACCCTTCCAACAGTCAACTCATGGTCCTATCCCTGGTAAAGGGATTCGCGTCCCTGACCGAAAAACGGACCGCTCGTCGTACGTCGGTGCCCGAGTAAAGGGACCCGTCGGGTTCCTGACCCGTTCATTGATACGCGTGTACGAACGAGGTTCGCCTTACTCGCGAACGAAAGGGTTGCGTTCCTCCTCTAGGACGTAACATACCAAAATTTTGGGGGCTCGTCCGGGATGATAAGAGTGACTGTTGAAAAGGGGTATGAATACGCGGTCTAAATCTGATAAAGACGAGGTGGAAAAAACTTTCCGCGGAGCTGTCGAGAATACACCACTTCGTCGTCCTCGCGAGTTAGAATCATCGGAACAACCTCAACATACATCTACACCATTCGTGCCACACAACCAACAAACTACCACTAATACCACTGAAACATTTCCTGCTCCTACATCTGACGTCGATACTTCAACTATCCGGAAAATTTTGAGTGATAGCCCACTTTCTCTCAGCGCATTTGGTATAACTCATTCACCTCAAAGAACTAATAAACCCCCGAGTCCTATCGCAGAAGTATCTGTCGAAGAAACTAGTTTTTGCGCTGAATCTACACGATATAAATCTTTTGATAATTCCTTATATTCTTTCCGTCTGGTTGTCACAGATAGTGAAATTGATCCCAGCAGTAAACTTACGGTAAAAGATCTTACGGAACAAAGCAATCATAGAGAACAATCTAATTTAGAACTTATTATAACCACAGAAACCATGAACGATAACGTAGTAACAAATAACTCTTCCGCTACTTTACGATATGCCGTAGAGGCTGTTCCTTTCTTTGATGGTCAAAATCTACCTGTAGAATATTTTATAGAAGGATGCGAATTAGCAAAGTCCATGTTACCGCCCGAAAACGAAAAATATTTGACTAAAATAATTCAAACTAGATTAACTGGCGACGCTCGTCATTCTGTACAAGACCAGGATTTCTCGCGGATTAATCAGTTAACAAATTTTTTGAAACATGTATACGGCTCTTTTAAAAGCTTAATGCAATTACAAGTTGAATTAGGACGAAATTACCAACGGGCCGATGAAACGGTACTCACATATGCAAACAGAACGAAAGCAATAGGCAAACGTATATTAGAGGCACACCGAACCACGAATAACGGAGCAATAGATCGCTCTTATAAAACATCATTAGAAAATGAATTGGTTCACAGTTTCATCAGAGGGCTGAAGCCTGAAATAGAGCAAAGAATTGCCAGAAATTTAGATGTAACCGCAACTGTAGAAGAAGCTTTAAGAATTGAAAAAGAATTACGGGATATTTTCGAAATACGTGGGTTGCAAGGTTTTCAAGTCAATACAGATTTATGTCAAATATGTAAAAAATCCGGTCACACAGCAGATAAATGTAATCTAATATTACAAAATACAACAAGATCCTTGGGGACCGAAATCTTAGTCTGCCAAATTTGCAAAAAACGGGGCCATAGTGCAGATAAATGTAGATTCCGAGAAACTATCGGACAAAAGCCGGTAAAAATTGTACAAAGCGATTTCGTCTCATGCCAAATATGCTCTAAACCCGGTCATACTGCTCAAAATTGCCGTTCACTTAATAATCAGCAGGTTATATGCCAAAATTGCCAGAGACCTGGTCACGTCTCTAGAGATTGTAGAGGTAATTCCTCTAATTTTACTAATATTATTTGTCAAATGTGCAATAAACCAGGTCATAACGCGAAGAATTGTTATTCAAATCCTAATCGGAATAATATTCCTAATAACGAAGTATGTCAATGGTGCGGGCGACGTGGACATCAAGCATCTCAATGTAGAGAAAGACAAGTTATTAATAGAAATTCTCCGAGAAATAACATCCAAATTATTTGTCAAATCTGCAATAGAACGGGACATAGTGCTCGTAATTGTCGCGAAAATCGGTCATCGGAAAATACTTCCAATTCTACAACACAAGATTTAGCAAATCAATGTAGATATTGCAAGGAAACGGGGCATACAATAGAAAATTGCATTTTGAGAATCGAAAATAATCGTAAGAAACAGGGAAACTTTCAAGGGTCCCCGAAGGCGGGCGCGAACCGGGGAGCCGACGGATCGGGGCGCCCAGTGATGACTGCACTAACAGAAAACACAATAATCGAGCTCCAATAATTAGACCGGTAGAAATTAATTTGAATAAAGAAAGCTGCGTGCCTACTGTTCAGTTAAGTTTAAATGGAAATAGTTATTTTGAAACTTTCATGTTAGATACAGGATCGGGACCCAACCTTATTAAGGAAGCTCGCATTTCAGGAACTCCAGACTTAGATTCAACGCATATATTAAAATTAAACGGAATTAATAATTCACCCGTGTACACTATCGGAAAAATTACTAAGATAATTTTGGGAATTCCTGTTGACTTTCATGTAATTTCCGATGATTTTCCTATTCAATCTTGTGGGATATTAGGCAACGATTTTTTTCAACAAACTAAAGCTAAAATTGATTATTCAAAAGGTCACTTAGAAGTCTTAACCACTAAAATTCCTTTTTATTCACAAGAATCTGTAATAATTCCTGCGCACTCTAAAGCATTGTTTTTCGTGCGCATCGGAAATCCGCATATTAAAGAGGATATTTACCCAAGATAACTATAGGAAAAGGTGTAGAAGTAGAATCAACCGGCTTAATAAAGAATATTGACGGTAAGGCTTACACTAACGTAATTAATTCTTTGGATACTGAGATAGAAATATTAATACCAACTATCAATATACGGCCCGCGATTTTAAAGGATAACGAGAAGGATAACGATATTAAAGATGGAAATATTGAGAATAATAGAGATAACGAAAAACCTAAAGATAAAGGGGAATATATTCTTGACCGCGAAGAAAGAGAACCACGAAATGCGGCATCATGCGACGGCCAAGGTACATTTAATTATATACATATTAACTCACCGGAGGAAAATCTCGCAACCCCTGTCGAATCAAGAAATGTTGAAAACAAAAATTTTGAAAAGGGGAATCAATCTCAACTTCCCCGCCTAGTGACGAAAATTCAGAATAAGAAGCAAGGAGCGACCTTCCATGCTCCTATTAAACAAAAAGAAAAAATTAATCAACAAAAAATGTTCGAATCGACTCTTCTTGTAGGATTAGGCAAAGACTTAGATAAGATTTCAAGGAAAAATTCCCAATTCTCCTATCCAAACCACGATCCTCCCGACCAAGGGGACAATTTCCAGATTCCTCGTCCAAGGGAGAAAGTGGGTAACCAGGAGGAAAAATCTCTTGAAATATATAATAACTCTAAGGAAAATACTCTAAAAACTAATGAAAGTATATATATTATCGAAGAAGAGTCACACGATAAGATACAATCGTATTATCCAGAATATAATTTCTCAAATGTAACTGAAAAGATATGTACAAAATTTAATGAAACTCAAGAGGGAGTATTTAAGGCTTCCTATGAAAATGTTAAAACTCAAAAAATTAAAAAATGCAATGAGAATTATACAGATAGAAATGAAAATATTATAAATGATGCTAACTGTGTGCCAGTAATTGATCTTTCAATTTTCCCTCGTAACCAGGAATCTTTACAATCTTCCGACCAAAATAATGCAATTGAATTTAAATGTAATCACGCTTCTAATAACAATACGACAGTTCTAGCTCTCCCAGTCTCAACTACAAATGCTGGAAAGCCTGCAGCAGCCGATTTCTTGACGAACGGACGAAACATTGACACGTCTCAACGATACGACGGAACAAAACAACAGTGCGATATAGACACTGCCACTTATCTCAATAACAATTTCATTAATTCAAAGTTGCATACAAACGTTCTCCAAATAAATTCAACCGACAACCATGATGACGAACGATTAGACAGACTATTTGACCTAATGGGTTTTAACCATTTAAATAAAAACGAAACTAGTAGCATAATTGCATTAATACAATCTCATCAAGATTGCTTCTATTTGCCTGGAGAACAACTGACTTCGACGCACGTACTGCAACATCGCATACCGACTATAGACGAATATCCAATTAATACAAAACAATATAGATTTCCTCAAATTCACAAACAAGAAATTGACAAACAAGTACAAGAACTATTAGCCAATAGTATTATTCGGCCTTCTCAATCGCCGTATAATACTCCAATTTGGATTGTACCCAAAAAGGCAGATCAATTGGGCAATAAGCGATGGCGTATGGTATTGGATTTTCGTTTATTAAATGATAAAACTATTGGAGACGCTTATCCGTTACCTAATATAATCGACATCCTAGATCAACTCGGTGGAGCTCAATATTTTTCTGTATTTGATTTAGCTTCAGGATTCCATCAAATTGAAATGGATCCTCGCGATAGACATAAAACCGCGTTTACCACACCTTTTGGACATTATGAGTTTAATCGTATGCCTTTCAGTTTAAAAAATGCTCCTGCAACTTTTCAGCGATTAATGGACATCGTTTTATCGGGAATACAAGGACAGGAAGCATTTGTTTACTTGGATGATATTGTAGTATACGCATCATCTCTAGAAGAACACAAACATAAATTCGAAAAATTAATGCAACGACTCAAAGAAGCTAATTTAAAATTACAACCCGATAAATGTCAATTTTTACGCAGAGAAGTCAATTATTTAGGTCATGTGATTAGCAATAGAGGAGTGAAACCGGATCCTAAAAAACTAGAAGCTGTACACGAATTTCCAATACCAAAAACACCAAGAAATATTAAACAATTTTTGGGATTAGCGGGGTATTACAGGAGATTTATTCCTGAATTTTCTAAACTATCAAGACCTTTAACACAACTATTAAAAAAGGAAATACCTTTCTAATGGGGATTAGAACAACAACAATCATTCACAATACTAAAGAACGAATTATGTAAGGAACCTGTGCTGCAATACCCCGATTTCTCAAAATCATTTATTTTAACAACCGACGCATCCAGTTATGCCATAGGCGGAATTCTATCTCAAGGAGTTATTAATAAGGATCGACCTATAGCTTACGCATCTCGTACCCTGAGTGAGAATGAAATAAAATATGATACTTACGAAAAGGAAGCTTTAGCAATAATATATTGTGTTAAGCATTTTAGACCGTATTTATACGGAAGAAAATTCACTCTTGTAACAGATCATAAACCTCTAATGTGGTTTAAGAACGCTCAGGATGCGAACATGCGAATACTTCGATGGAGATTGAAATTATCTGAGTATGATTATGATGTAGTTTATAAGGCCGGAAAACTAATGTAAATGCGAATGCATTGTCACGGAATCCTATTGACTCACCTTCAAAGGATTGCAAGATGATAAATACAAGAAGCAAATTAAATCCAAATGATCCAAAGGATGCAGAAATTATCCAACGCCTTCTTGAAGAAGATAGCGACATTGAAGAATCACACGAAGAAGACGGTCACGAAGGACATCTCACAAATGATCACCCACATATCGAGGAATCAACCGAGGAGAACGTTCGCGACACGCATCCTTCCGACGACCGCGCACTGACTGTAGACTCTCTCGAGAATATTTCGCCACTGACCGACGGAGAAACAATGGAATTACCAAAAACACAAACAGTGGAGGCCTTGGTCCATATGCCTGGACCTACGAATACTGAATGCAGGGATTCTGCACAGGGACCTACCGAAGCCTCTCGGGCTATTATGACCCGAAGTCGAGCGAAACAGCTGACCCAAACAGCCGAACCATATGAAGAGGTCGTAAAACCGAAGAAACAAAACCTACCGCCGAAACCTCTACCTGAGGACACGGACGAAGAAGACAATGACTGCGAACCACTTGCAACAATTAATACGAAATCACAAAGCAAAGAAAGCAATTTGATAGACTCCAGAGATTTACATTTCCTACGCAAAGATAATTTGCTATATTTTACAGATATCTCAGGGAATCCTGTGGATGATGGAGGAAATAAATTATTCGAAAGACAAGAAATGCCGAAAGTTACAAATCTATCAATAAGCATCGCAAAATTTATAAAAAGAAACAAGAGGTATCACATTATATTACCGATTAGCGAAGATCAGAAGGAAGGCCCAACTATGATATTAAAAAATATAACACAAGCAATAATCAATTTGCGACAGACTGCTGAGAGTATGAATCTCGCAAGTATAAGTGTAGCCAAGAGCGAATATATTCTGAATGTACCATGGAACGATATCAAAACTAAATTTCAGACAGGATTCTTGGATTCAGCCATACGAATAATTATTTGCAAAGGCTTGATCAAATATCCACCAGGAGATATACGCGAAGCAATACTTCAGGAAATGCATTGCACTCCAGTAGGAGGTCACAGAGGAGTAACTAAAACATACAACAGAATTCGTCAGAATTATTATTGGGAAAATCTGAAATCAGATGTCCGACGTCATATTCGACAATGTCTGCAATGCCAGTTAAAGAAATTGGTCCGAGTAAAAACTAAACAACCTATGGTAATAACGGATACTCCAGGATGGACATTCGATAAAATTGCCATGGATATAGTAGGACCATTACCACGTACTAAAAATGGTAACGAATATATTCTCACAATGCAAGATCAACTAAGTAAATTCAGCTTAGCCGTACCATTACCGGATCAAACTGCTGCAACAATAGCCGATAAATATGTGAAGAGATTTATCGCTATTTTTGGACCACCTAAAGCTGTGCTCACCGACCAAGGAAGAAATTTCATCAGCGATCTAATAAGGAAAGTAGCAAAATACTACAGAATACGAAGGTTTCGTACAACTGCCTTCCATCCACAATCAAATGGTTCCTTGGAAAGATCTCACCACGCACTAGGAGAATATTTGAAACAATACGCAACCAATGAAAAGGAATGGGATGAATGGGTAGACTTAGCAATACAAAATTACAATACTTGCATACATGAAGGCACTAAACACACACCATACGAATTAGTTTTCGGTAGACCCGCGAGAATGCCGTCAAACGAACCATTACTCGAAGATGACAAAATAAAAACATATGATGATTACTTGATACAACTATTTACTCGATTACACAAAATGCAATTACAAGCAAATGACAATTTGACTGACGCTAAAGTAAAATCTAAGGGCTATTACGATAAAAAAATTAATCCTCAGACTTTTAAACCGGGAGATTATGTCTTCTTATTAAAGGGACCTAAACCCGGAAAATTCGGAGATCAATACACTGGGCCACACGAAGTACTAGAGATAATAAACAGAAATAATGTCAGAATCAAATTGCAAAAGAACAGCCGTATCGTTCATCCTAATAGACTTCGAATATCTTACATCATTCCAGTAAACAAGAATAAAGTTTAATGATTAGGATAATCACAATTTCAGATGCATCGTGGGATCATTCTGCTTATTCTCACCTTATATCTTCCCGCTATCAAGGGAATAATCGGATATGATTGCGGTTCAGCTTCATCTAACATAACCACCGTATCGCTTCTCACTATCGAAGAATGCGACATACCGCCACAGAAGGTCAACTCCACCAAATTAAAATTGCAATTATTGCAAGCCAACGATTTCCATTCTGTAATGGTAAGACAATGCAAGGTGGAAATAGATCGTATTGTAAGAAGATGTGGAATGCACTCTCATACTATGGACGTAGCAAATGGCAAATACGCATATATTCAGGAAACGTCTCGTCAAGAATGCTTACGTATGCACTGGCATAGCACAGCTAGACTAGGAACCACATATATATCAGGACTAAAAATTAATCAAACTATAAGTAGGCCAGTAACTTTGGCGGGAAAAGTTGAAAATGACGGTACATGTTATGGAAGCGCTTTCACCGACGATTATGGAAGCTGGACAAGCGTTGTAGTATTAGCGAATGTAAAGATTACATTACAAGAATACAGTGCAACGGTAAAACTTAACGCCAATCAAGTGGTGCTCAGATCAGGGGTTTATTGCGAATTAAAAGCCGCACATTGCGTCGATATCGAAGGAGGAAATACTTATTGGGATACCATACCAGATGATTCATGCAAAGGGAGCAGTTATGGAGTTTTATTCGACGGATACGCTATCAAAATGCAAGACAGCACTGATGCCGGATCCCAAACGGTATATTCTATTACTACACAGGATACTACCTTCGCTCTAGCAAGTAGAGGCGAGGTAAAGGCCTGCGGTTACCCCTTAGTAAAAACGGAGCACCCGAAACTGTTTATCTTTGAAACCTTCACTGACCTGAGTATCTTCAAAAAGATACACAACCCGGCAAACACAGATATCTTTACATATATGAACTCCAAATTCGTGTATGTAGAAAAACATTTCCGAGCACAATTAAATCAGCTTTACAGGAATATGTTATATCAGCAATGCTATCTCGAGCAGAAAATGCTACAGAACGCACTGGCGATAGCAACTCAATCTCCAGATATATTTGCATATCATTTCATGAAAGCATCAGGTTATACTTCGATATTAGCCGGAGAAGTAATACACATCATTAAATGTGTACCAGTGGAAGTTCAAGTAGCTCGAACGCCCAACTGCTATACTCAACTTCCGGTAATAAGAGAAAATGAAACATATTATTTAGCACCACAAACTCACTTACTGCTTCGCCAAGGAACACAGGTCAACTGCAACCCCTTGGCACCTGTGATGTACCAATTAGGAGAAGATTGGTACAAAATGATGCCAAATCCGATAAAATCCATTCCGCCAACAACTTTGAAACCTATGACTAAACCAGAATGGAAATACACCAGTCCTGGAGCACTGGCACCAGCGGCATTTACAGCCAATCGGATCTCGACGAATTCAAAGATCACATCTTATTCCCAGCAGAACGACCTGCCGTTCTCAATACAATGGCTCGAGCAATGATGGGCCACAGCGCTACGATCCATGGAGGATCATTTACAAACCTTCTAGACGAAGCTTCATTAGAAAAACTAGCCACTTCAACTTGGAACAAAATCTGGGGACGATTTTTGATTTTCGGCAACATTAGTGCTGGAATAATGGGAATCTTCCTTATTTTTCGGTTTATTAAACTATTACTGGACACCATTTTACATGGTTTAGCACTACACTCAATATATGGGTGTTCCTGTTATTTAATAGGAGCTCTCTGGGACTCTCTTACACAATTATTAATTCTAATCGGCGGGAAGAAGACCACCAAAATCAATAAAGATTTCACCGAGTTACAAGAACTCAATGGTGGATCTAGTAATCCTCCTATTACCACCGAACCACATCCTACCACTAGCACTGGATATCATAGTCTTCGTCCTTCACTCCCTCAAAAGGAGACTACTACTTACTCTCTCACTCTCAAACCATAAAGGTCAATCGTTGCAAGCCTCATTATTTCTTTTTCACTGTTATCAATTTAGCAGAAATGGCAATAGAACATATCAACACGGAGAAATTGTGCCGTGGGCGACTTCCAGTATATGTCACCCACGTGGAATCTCCCACACTCTTCTGGGTACAACTCCAGTTCAACCGGGAAGAAGTCTCGGAATTACAAGCCGAGATCAAATGGAAGATGGAACGACACGCGAAGAAGTACCACATGTTTCCGCACGCAGTCAAAACTGGACTCGTCGTGGCAGTAAAAGATTGCGGCGAGTGGTATCGCGGAACCATTACCCATGTCGGTGGTTCTTCTGCCGTAATCACCCTGGGTGATTGGGGACGCATCATTAAAAACC